>NC_030427.2:13461210-13711210 GCF_001660625.3 Ictalurus punctatus | reverse complement strand
CGTTTCCCTCCCCCCGCCCCCACTTTAATAGTATCAGCTATTGTAAATTCATGACAGAAAATCACAATTACGTCCATTTCTGTTCCAGGTTGTAACACTACAAAATGTAAAAAGGTAAAAGGGATGATATTTATGCAAGACAGAGTGCTATTAGGCATATATTATAAGAGTCTACAGAGAAAAAGGAAATAATATTTAATTAAGTAAATCGTTTAATATAAAAAATCAATGATGACTATGCTAAACTTGTCCATATTGTGCAGATCTATGCAGTCTGCTTAGTAAATATATTAAACACAAGTGAGATAAATAAAGAAACAAACACGATAAGTTTTTGTAGCAACTTGGTATAATGTCTTTGTACATTCAGCGAAACAGCTCCATTTGCACTACTTGCTTGGAGATACATAAACGTGGCACTATTTGTAGATATACACAAAGCCTTAACAAAACACGAGCACACAAACCCTCAACACAACAATCTGAGGAACTGTACAAATTTACAAATTCTTTCCTGAGGTTCTCTCTCGCTCAATTGCACACACACATACACACTCTCTTTCTCTCAAACACACACATACACAAACCTGTGGAGTATTGTAGCTATTTGAATGACTAGAGGATCCCTTGTCTCTTGTGGCAAGAGTGAGTCTGATTTAATGAAACACATAACACACACACACACACACACACACACACACACACACACACACACACACACACTGTAGCCCGAGTACTCTATATGATCATGAATGCTTTTAGATCAACTTACCATCTGGGAGACTGTGCACTGTTGAACACAACTGGAATAACATGGATTTAACTCATAATCTCATCATTAACTCATAATCCACAGATAAACCCTTATTACAACAATCTGAGGCACTGTACACATTTTGGGTCCACTAACGCTGCCGGAAATAGTTTGGTTCTGAGTATCTCAGTTAAAACTAGTGTGTTAAACAGATGGTTTGGTGGGAAATCAAATGTAAACAATTTTCCACTTACTTCAAATGTAAACAGTCACTCAAGACATTTAGCATCTGATGTTTTTTCTTCTTTAGTTTTGCACTGGAGCTATGAGGATACTGTTGCTTAGATGTGGAAGTCTATGTTACCCAAAATCTCTATTGTAATCTATAAAAATAATGAAAACTAGAACCTTCTAGCTGCAGTCAATAGAATCGTGAACAAACCAGATAGTTTTTTTCTTTAGCACAATTTGGTATCTTTCCTGTCACGTTATTTCCCTCGCCCTGAGGGAGACGCATTCGGGGTTTTTATTGACATTGACTTTGTTTACGTTCTCCTGTGATGTTTTGTTATGGTTTCTGTCCGGTCTCCGCCCCTGTATTGTCATTGGTTGCTTCCCTTACGTGCCATCATTGTAATCAGCTGTTTTGTGTTATCCCCTTATTTACATGTATTATTTAAACCCCTCATGTAGCTTTGTTCAACATGAAGTATATGTGCAGTTGTGGTTGTTTCTGGCTATACCAAGCTGTTGATTGTCTTTGATTCTCTGGTTTTAATTCTGTGTTGTCCTCGACCCTGATTTTCTGCCTATCCTATTCCAGTCTGTTTGTTTGATTGCCTGACCCTGGCCTGAATAACGTTTTTGATATTTGCTCTACATTTTGGATTGTTATTCTCATTAAAGCTGCCTTAACTGCATTTGCATCTGTCTCATTACATGACATTTCCATTCAAGACCACAAGCAAACCTGATCTAGTACTGTACTACTCACCACCCTAAGGGAAGATTGTTGCTTTAGTGCAAGAGAATGTATTTGCATCAATCATGAAAACCAGAGCTAGTTCAAAAGTTAAATGGGGCAATTTGATGTTCAGTTGCCAAAAGGTGAGGTGCATCAATAGTACTTATGTATGCTGCTTATCTTGAAAATATTATAAAACCAGTAGCGTGATAATAAATTCTTGGACATAGAGTGTGAAAAACATGGGTGACAGTCCACTGGTGTGAATGAATAAAGGCAATGTAGGTGAAAGCCAGTGTTTTGGTTCTTCTACCCATTCTCTGTAGTACTCTATACAAAGGTATACAATGTGTAGCTGAAAGACAGTTTGGCTGGAGCCACCTACCAAAGGTTCACATGGATTTGAACCAGTAAGCCCGTGTTCACACTAGTGAGCAACAAATCGCTGTGTGTAATTTGGATGTGTCGCTCTGTATTGCACACGTACATAGAAAATTAATTGTTACCTGCACCTTTTGTCACTTGCTGGTGTATACACAGGGTAATGGTTAAAGGACACCGTGACAAATTTGGTGTTTTCTTTGTTTTTTCCAACTCCAATTATAAGCTTCAATTTCCAATAATTTTCAGTTATGAGCTTTAATAATAATAATAATCAGTGCAGTGCGAGACTAAAGAACTTAGCAATGTCATATGAAGGTTCTAGTTTGGTATGGTAGCCTCGTAGATCTAGTGAACTACATTTGGGGTAAGTGGGAAATTGTTCCTGTTCCTTTAATGAAAGGAATACATGGAGTAATGAAAGGAAAACATGATGGGTAATCATGCCTCTGAGCTTCCATAGCCACTACAGTATACTGCATATTCATCATTCACATACAGTACATTCTTAAACCTCATTCCTCAGTGTCTTAACTTTGCATCCCTCTATTCAACACCATTCTGTTTGTCCATTCATCTCTTTGTCCTCATGAGGAGCTCAGAGTTTCTCAAGGTACGGCTTTTGCTGTCACCAAAGATCCCTATGGTTCCTATGGAGGTCCCTTTATTCAGCACCTCCAACCAGAACATGCTCTGTCTGGCCACAGCTCCATGAGTTCTACTTCTTACTCTGTGCAGTCTCTCTGGACAGCCCATCCCAAGCACAAACCACAAGCCAACATGTGTAAGTGTGTGTAAGGAGTACACATCCAAGGATTGAACAACCTCCTACAGCTGTGCTCAAGCAATACCACCCTCCAGAGCACCAGGGGGTGCCGGTGCACATCCTCAGAGCCGAAACACTAACACAAAATCCTTCGACGGCTCCTTCAGAGGGTGAGGATTCAGCAAGGTGTGTGTGTGTCGAGGCAGAGATGTGTGTGCGACGAGGCAGACGAGTAAAGATTCGACGAGGTGGCTGAGCAGGAAGTTGCTGCAAAGCACTGTCCAGATGCAGCACTACCTTGAGCGAGAGACTCCAGGCTACGCAGAGAGTCACTGGGATTGGAAGGTTTAAAGAGCAGTGATGTGGCATCGCTCGACTGCTCGTATCCGTTTCCCTTATGCCCCTCATTTCCCCCCGGTGGCCTGTAGAGTGGACTGCTTGCTGACTGACTGTCTGAATTAGAAGTGCCACCGAAACCAAATTCCTCAAATGCCCTTATGTCACTCGGTCCAGCTGAATAGTAAGACTTGCCGAGGCTGTCCGAACTTGGGGAACCATTATCTGCAACACTAGCAGGCAAAGGTGCCAGACTGGGAGTAGGGTAAGAGTAGCCACTCATGCTGGATGCTGGTAGAGGTGTAGCTGGTGCAATGCTGGTAGAAAGGCAGGCAGCAGAAGGGGATGGAGGACTATAGGGGTATCCTGTGCTTGGGTAGCCATAGGTGGGAAGGCTGGGTGAGGCATTAGCACCATACGTTGGCACCAAGTTGGGATGTGAGGCAACTGGGTGGAGAAGTGGTCCATTATATGAGCCCACAGAGTGCAAGTAAGGGGCACTATATAGGGTGCTGCTGTACTCCTGGGCACTCGTTTGGCTACCACAGGTACTGCTGGAGAAACTGGCTTCTGGCAAGCTACCAGCTCCAACACCAGGGGAGCTACCCACACTCGCAGGCATTTCTGAGACACTCAATGGTGCTTTGGGGACCAGTTCTGGGACGCAGCCCAGTGGAGGGTATACACTCTCAAGCCAAGGCTCTGCCTCCAGTTTTCGCCCAGTAAGCAAGGGCGGAGCTCTGTTAACAACGCTATGTCCATTTACACTGGTGGAAATGGTAGGGTCCGGGTATCCGATGAGTCCATTATCGCAGGGGAGGTCCAAAATGGTGGAGTAACGTTCTGCATATCTTTTTAGCAGGTTGGAGGCAGTCAGTGCTGAGATGTCATCGTTAGCCCAGGAATGATGGTATGCGCCGCCTGAAGATGAACTGGTTAACCTTTGACTGCGGAAAGGGTCAAACTTGTGTGCTGGTGAGCGTGTAGTGGAAGTGATGTCATAGTGCTGCTCTGCCCACTGCGGCTGCTCAGGGGCCCACTGCATTGTCACGCCTAAGAAAAAGACAGGGAAAACACATAAATGAGTGGTCATGATTTAAAAAAAAAAATACTAAACACTGTTAAGATTAAGTAATATATACACAAAAAGACTATGGAAAAGATTACAAAAATATATCAATTGGAACAGAAATACATCATATAATATAAAAAATTTGATAATCAGCAGTATGAGTCAAAAATTTATTAAATTTTAACCCTGGTTATTCTTTACCCGGTACCACTAATTGTTTGAAGGAAACTCTCATCACACACAACCCACACACGGAGAGAAAGCGAGGAAGAAAAACATCGTAGTGGATGATATCACTGAAGTTTGATACACAGATACGGCAGAAGGCTTCATCTCAAGTGGATCAAATGGAAGCTCTTTAATGTAATCAAGAAATCTCCTATTACACAAACACACACACACCCATCCGTACATGCAAATACACACCAGAAGGGAACATAATATTTCAGCGTACTGTAATAATGAACAATCAATAACGTCGCTCTCTGCATTAGCAACTGTAGCCGACGACAGCTGTCCCCCCCGGTCCCCAGAACATAATGTGTCTCAACCATTTTCTGCTTACTCACACACACACACACACACACACACACACACACACACACACACACACACACACACACACACACAGACACACACACGAATACACACATACACACACACACACACACACCCTGACATGGATAAAAAGATTTTAGATCGTGAATACAAAGGGCTTTTATACGACTCACCATATGGGGGCGAGGGAAAGAGGGAGAGATAGAGTGCACAGAACAGATTTCTTTTTTTCATCAAGCCATTTCGGCCAATTATATCAGTCATGGGAGCGTTATTGGACAACACCACGGCACATAAAGGCCACGCACACGGACACACACACAGATACGAGTTATGTAGAAACCCACACCCTATGTGTAATGCATGATTTTGGGAAGTGCTCCATTTTGTCTGAAAGCACAACGACAATAGATTGTGTCCGAATGTTGTATCACAGCAGACACAGAATACCCATAATGCATTGGGCTGTTTGACGATGACGGATGACCTATATAGTGAGTAGGTTGTGTGGTTTCGGACACATCCAGGTTCTACCCAGCGGGAGAACAGAGACTGACCTACACACATCCTCTACCGACACACGCTGCATTAGCACATTAAAATGAGATGTTTAGTGCATAGTCTACTTCAGTTACTTAAATTATTTAAGTATATGAATGCATTTGAATTTTAATAATGCAGTAATTTCATCCAGGTCAAACATTAGATGTGGAAATACACTATGCATTTACAGTATATTGCTACTACAAAGAATAAAACTTGTGTTGCATTATTAAGGTAATAATCACAGGGATATGAAAAATCATAAAGTATAATACATTAATGTTTGTCATTGGATTTTCCTTTTTTTTTCTAGGTGACCCAGGATATAAAATTAACTTAATTTTTTTTAACTGACTCCCTCAAAAGGGACCTACAGTAAATACTAAAATAGTAAATATTTTAGTATTATTATAGTAATCGTACGCATATATTATTATTTGTATAATAACAGTTCAGTTCAATCACAGTGACTTGTATGGCAGACGTTCTACATGAACAGACTTCTGTAGGTTTCTGTCAGGAGATGTTTATTTAGCATTTTTGGAAGGAGTCTCCAGTATCAGTCTCCAATGAACTTCAAAACCTCATTAAAGTTATTTTATTTTAAAGATATGCCTGTACATATTAGCTGTAAGGCAATTGTTTAAAAAAAAAATCCATTTCCATTTAGAGGTCAAATCATGCATGGTCTTTTGTTTGTCAGTAAGACTACGTTTCAGCAGATTATCACTGATTCGACTGGAAGGAGCTGCATTTACATCTGCTATCTATTGCAATCAAGAAAGCCTGACTAATTACATTGGGTTCTATCAAGCCACTAATCCGTCTGATCGATACACACACACACACACACACACACACCCACACACACACACACACACAGACACAGACACACAAACACACCCTGAGGTCACTTCACACTCCCAAAGGAATTCTGTGCTAGATGAGACACTAGTGGTCAGATGTATATTCGCACACTCACAAGCTGAGATCATATTCAAAAGTTATAAATGCGAGACAATAAATAAATAATTAAATAAATGAAACAGGACTCATCCGTACTTCAGATAAAACACCTTTTTTCCATGCGTGCTAAAAAAAGACGAGACGATAACAGTAATTAATTCTGCATAACCTGTAAATGAGGCATGAAAGAAAGTGAAAGGCAGCGGTTGAGACAAAGTGTGTGAGGAACATCACGTCCTGAACAGAGAGAGAGAGAGAGAGAAAGATGAGACACGGTTTAAAATAAAGTCTCACTTTTAGAATAAACAACAGACGGTGAAATATGGCGGTTGTGCTCAAAAAGAAGAAAGAAGTGTCCTTCAGTCCTTATATAAGATAACAGCTGTGGTACTAAGCACTAAAATATTCATATTTGCTGAAAAACTGACAATTTTCCTATAAACCTAGCATTTTGATGGATATTAGTTTTAGTGAGTGTTAGTCTTATATTAGTGAGAGCTAGTATTATATTAGTCAGTCTTAGCCCTATATTTAGTATATTTAGCTTTATATTAGTGTGTGTTAAACTTTTATTAGTGTAGACTAGCCATATATTAGTGAGAGCTAGCCTTATATTAGATAGAGCTAGCTTTATATTACTGAGCTCACTTTATATTAGTGAGATCTAGCCATATATTAGTGAGATCTAGCCTTATATTCGTGATAGCTATCCTTATATTACTGAGAGATAGCTTTATATTAGTGAGATCTAGACTTATATTAGTGAGAGCTAGCCATATATTATTGAGAGCTAGCCTTATATTAGTGATAGCTAGCCATATATTAGGGAGAACTAGCCTTATATTAGTGATAGCTAGCCATATATTAGTGAGAGTTAGCCTTATATTAGTGATAGCTAGCATTATAGTAATGAGAGCTCGCTTTATATTAGTGAGCTCACTTTATATTAGTGCGAGCTAGCCATATATTAACGCGAGCTAGCCATATATTAGTGAGAGCTAGCCATATATTAGTGAGAGCTAGCCATATATTAGCGCAAGCTAGCCATATATTAGTGAGAGCTAGCCATATATTAGTGAGAGCTAGCCATATATTAGTGCGAGCTAGCCATATATTAGTGAGAGCTAGCCATATATTAGTGAGAGCTAGCCATATATTAGCGCAAGCTAGCCATATATTAGTGAGAGCTAGCCATATATTAGTGAGAGCTAGCCATATATTAGTGCGAGCTAGCCATATATTAGTGAGAGGTAGCCTTATATTAGTGATAGCTAGCCATATTTTAGTGAGAGCTAGCCTTATATTAGTGTTAGCTAGCTTTATATTAGTGAGAGCTCACTTTATATTAGTGAGCTCGCTTTATATTAGTGCGAGCTAGCCATATATTAGTGAGAGGTAGCCTTATATTAGTGATAGCTAGCCTTATATTACTGAGAGCTTGCTTTCTATTAGTGAGAGCTAGCCATATATTAGTGAGAGCTAGCCATATATTAGTGAGAGCTAGCCTTATATTAGTGAGAGCTAGCCTTATATTAGTGAGAGCTAGCCATATATTAGGGAGAACTAGCCATATATTATTGAGAGCTAGCTTTATATTAGTGAGAGCTAGCCTTATATTAGTGAGAGCTAGCCATATATTAGTGAGAGCTAGCCATATATTATTGAGAGCTAGCCATATATTAGGGAGAACTAGCCTTATATTAGTGATAGCTAGCCATATATTAGTGAGAGTTAGCCTTATATTAGTGATAGCTAGCATTATAGTAATGAGAGCTCGCTTTATATTAGTGAGCTCACTTTATATTAGTGCGAGCTAGCCATATATTAACGCGAGCTAGCCATATATTAGTGAGAGCTAGCCATATATTAGTGAGAGCTAGCCATATATTAGCGCAAGCTAGCCATATATTAGTGAGAGCTAGCCATATATTAGTGCGAGCTAGCCATATATTAGTGAGAGGTAGCCTTATATTAGTGATAGCTAGCCATATTTTAGTGAGAGCTAGCCTTATATTAGTGTTAGCTAGCTTTATATTAGTGAGAGCTCACTTTATATTAGTGAGCTCGCTTTATATTAGTGCGAGCTAGCCATATATTAGTGAGAGGTAGCCTTATATTAGTGGTAGCTAGCCTTATATTACTGAGAGCTTGCTTTCTATTAGTGAGAGCTAGCCATATATTAGTGAGAGCTAGCCATATATTAGTGAGAGCTAGCCTTATATTAGTGAGAGCTAGCCTTATATTAGTGAGAGCTAGCCATTTTTTTGTGAGAGAGAGCCATATTTTAGAGAAGGCCATATATTAGTGACAGCTAGCTTTATATTAGTGAGAGCTAACCTTATATTAGTGAGAGCTAGGCATATATTAGTGAGAGCTAGCCTTATGTTAGTGAGAGCTAGCCTTATATTAGTGAGAGCTAGCATTATATATTAATGGGTTTTAGTCTTATATTACCAAGCGCTACACTTATAGTGAGCACAAAGACTTTCTTTGCTCTTTTAAATAGATCCCTTTTAGAGATCTATAAGATCTCTGTGTATAAACAGACTTGTATTGGCTAATGTCTTGACAGATTTACATGTGAGCTAGCAGGGGAAATCGTGTGAATGTGTTTTACCCCTGTACCGTCTGTTTAATGTAGTCTGTTTAACATGTGATTTGTGGTCCAGAATTTTCTGCTTGTTGCTGAAATTTGCTGCCGTGCCCAAGTTCTCAATCTCGAACTTTCTGTTTTGTTCTATACAACAGCCGTGACAATCCCATTATCTGAAAACCTGCTGACCTTGGGTGTGTGTGTGTGTGTTTGTGTGTGTGTGTGTGTATGTGTGTGTGTGTGTGTTTCAGCGATGGAGGAAAAGAGGAAGATAGAGGGTGTGTGTGTGGGTGCATGAGAGAATGCCTTTCGGTTGTTCCAATATAGCCCCTAACCTCCTGTCCTCTGGGGAAGGCTCATCTCTCTCTCTCTCTCTCTCTCTCTCTCTGACATACACACACACACACACACACACACACACACACACACACAATCCCCATTTCCTGAAGCAATGCTCCACGCTCCTCCAGAGGAACACATTTTATTATCCGTTTTAAGAGTGGAGGAACAGAAAGTTATTTTCTGAGCTTGTTATTCCTTTAACTCACATGATTTAGTTTGTGTTACTCAGCTCAGGGACATATAATATCATAAGCATCCGGTGTGTATGTGTGTGTATGTATGTGTGTGTGTGTGTGTGTGTGTGTGTGTGTGTGTGTGTGTGTGTGTGTGCGCGTGCGCGTGTGTGTGTGAGAAAGAGAGAGAGAGGGAGAGAGAGAGAGAGAGAGAGAGAGAGAGACAGAGAGAGAAACCGGCATCATATTAACAGACGGGCAGATTCTCTTCTCTGTGAAATCTCTGGTTCCTATACCAGCAAAATCAATACCACACACACACACACACACACACACACACATTGCCTGCTGAATCTATAAAATGCTTTTATTGAGTAATTAAACACCCATTACTGTCGCTGGCGGCGCAACAATAAATCAGATAAAGCCTTTAACAGGAGGATCTGAACACATCACACACACACACACACACACACACACACACACACACACACACACACACACACACACACACACCCTGTACAAAGACAACAAACACTGCTTAATCTCTAAACAGTGGAAATTCACATAAGAAGGACAAGCTCTCCTTGTAGGGGTCACGTCTGTATTTCTGATGTTCTCGATTATCCTATCTATATTTTTTACAAGCACATAAATCAAAAATGTCTTCAGGTTTGACTTTATTCTAGGGATGTGGCGACGTGGCACTGACCTGAGACTGACCTGCCAAAAACGAGACTAAACGCTGCTCAAAAAGCGATCAGCTACAAACCATATGCATAATCTCCCACTATTCACCAAGACTTATTCAGTCTTTCTGCATAGGATTAAAGATAAAACATAGATATACATTTTCCTGCTGCATGTTATTTTTATTTATATTTTAAAATGTTGTTTTTCCAATCCAGTGTCATTTCAAGAAAGTATCAGCTAAACTCTTTTCCCAACAGGCCAATATTCCGGACTACATTCCACACCTGACTACAGGAAGACATCATTTTAGATGGAGAGACGGTAGGAAAACTCATGTAAAAACATAGAAGGATGCTTTGAAAATGTTCAGTCCTTCCAGGGTTTAGTGATTTTACGATCACAGAAATGAACGCAAAAGAAATCAAAGAAATTCTATTCAGAGGAGCTTGCAATTTTTCAAAAATTTCAAAGATTTGGGCCAAGAGGCGTGATGTGACGTCATCACAACTCGCAGTCAGCCAAAGCCCTCTTCGATTCACGTGCACTGACCATGAGTACAGCTAAAAGGTCTCATTTACCAACAAACATCACTGCTAAAGACCGTGCAAAACAATTCCGCCAATTCAAGTAGTTTTCCACAAACAACTCCGCAAATTGCACCACAAATTTAGAAAAAATCCGCAGCAAAATCAAGCACTTTTGGCCGCAACAATCACACAAAAACTCTGAGAAACCCTGTACGGACTGATTGTTCTACGTACGTAGTAGGCTATCATATGTAAAGAAAGTTATTAACCATTTTTTTTTATTTCGGTCTAATTCCAACCGTTTCCAACTAAACAGGTAGTGTTGAATGCTGGAACAGGAACGTCAAAATATCATTAAAAAATGAAAATGAAATCATTTCTCCAACATGATTGCTGTTTCAACATACTGATAATATTCATGGTGGGAATTTTATACCAACAAAAATGGTTAAAAATCCCAGGATAATTTCTGAAAACTTTATTTTGAAGATTGTAAATCATATCCAGTAGCTCTTGACTAAAGATCTTTCTAGAAGCTTCAATAATAGAGCTTCACCAACACCATACGCAAAAATCTGAGCAGCCCAGTATCACTTCATCTATGCACCCACAACATGACAAAAGTGCTTTTGACTGAGAATTTTACAAGCCTACATATGCATTCTGTCAGAGTGGACCACATTTTGTGTGTGTGTGTGTGTGTGTGTGTGTGTGTGTGTGAAAGAGAGAGAGAGAGAATAAAAGCTGGCGTGAACAGTCTCCCTGTTGTAAAGGGTTTTGTCAGAACTGCCGAGTGGCAAACCCTTTAATTCTACTTTAATATGAATGAGCCATTGACAGAGTCAGTGCCCTCTCTCCGTGAGAGAAAGAGAGAAGGGGGATGTTTCAGAGTAGAGAGCAAGTGGCGCGATGCACGTGATGGAAAACTCAGAAACACACTTCCTATCACTAGGCGATAATACATTTTCGTATCAGAATAACCACCTGCGCTTTAATCACAATGTACACTATTATTACAAGTTTGTTGTATCTCTGCTATTATTACAGGTTTAGATGAATTCTGATTCATTCATTTGTAATGGTTTTAACACCACAGAGCTGTTGAATTCTCGATTCTGATTCGTCAGAATGTGCTGATGAATTCTGTAGGAGATCATGGGGAAATACACTATTACACTAATATGAATACACTATTTGTATTAAACACTTAAAGGACAAGAGTTATTGTGTCATAAAACGTTAGAACCAATCATGTTTCAGTATGCAAATGTGCTTTGTTATTAAATCAGATTGGATTACCCAGGCGAGGTATTAAATGATTTTATCAAAAAAACAAAAGGTAGAACTTATATAGATTAAATTCAGAAACATTTCAACTGTTACACTACTAATATCTTACTTAATATTACACTATTTGTGCATTTTTTATGAAGGAACATCTGTGAAACCCAACACACTAAAAATCTTGCTGATATAAAATACATGTCCTTGTCTTTTTCATTTTGTCCGAAGGGTACACAAACTTTTGCACTTAACTGTATAAAAATACATCGGTGCATCAGTGGTAGAGATTACATTTTCAGGACCACACACACAAAAAAAATCCACTAGTCTCCCATTTTTTCGTATATTTTATAGCTTAATTTCAGTCAACAGATATTGTTCATGGTTTATTTATAATTTCTCAAGGTTATTAGGGTTATTATAACAGACATATTAAGATATATCACATGACAACACAAATTCAAAGGAAATAGATATATGCATTAGTGGAGTAGTTATAGTTGTTGTAGCTATGGTTAATCGACTGCTCATGTATTTTAAAACTCATCTGATCAGGCCACAGCCAATCGTAGCTGGGAGTCTAGAGGACAAAATTATCCATACTGTCTGGGTGGGAGCGGCGTACTGTTTCTCCCCTGTCGATCACAGTGACGCTAGCCAATCGTAGGCATCTGTAAGTTGTAAGTATGCATGTGGAAGAGTTCGGATAGCACTCTCTTCATAGTTACACAGACCTGTGATGCAGCGTGAGCAGCAGTTCAAAAAGTTGCAGTGGGCTGACTTGACATGTCTCAGAGGAAGCACGAGTTAGCCTTCACACTGCATACGCTGTCATATGATAGGAAAGAGCTGGCTGGTAGGTGGGAATTGGCAGGTGATCAAATTGGGGAGAAATTGCAAAAAAAAATATATTAAAATTCACACTAGAGGAAAGATAAACACTGTCAACTTGAGTCTAACGGCCATTTTTAAAAGTGTACAAAAATGAAACAAAAATGTGGTTTGGGTGGAAAGTTGAGGAATAAAAAACTCTTATGGCACCAATAATATGTATAAATACGATTTACTCTTGAATAGTTGGATATTTTGCACGGCGCATTTTCAGCTCATTTCTTTCTGTCACACACTGTTTCACAAACACTGTGTCTAATTTTATATCGCACACTCTAAATACGTTTCTTCAACAATTTAATTTAATCCAAAGAACAATTCCATGCAAACACATTTCCTAATATAGTGAAGGAAAGAAGAAAGGCCACTCTCTTCCCTCTTTCGTCTTCCCGTCCCGTCCCCCCCTTTTTTATGCTCCCCTCACCATGTCACCCCTCCTTCTCCAGAAGACACATTATTCAGAATCTGTCTGAAAGACGCAGTCGGGGCTTAAATCACTTTCCGAGCTCTCTAATCGAGGGACGAGCACCTTGCATGCCGATGACCAATTGGGCTCTGAGCGCCATTTCACTCGCTTAATTAGAAGAGTGGCATGTTAATTTACGGGCACAAAGGAGAGAACACGGCAGGAGGCGTGAGGATTGGATGGCTGTGGCCTGCCAGGGACACGCGCCTTTAATAGGTCGTTAGCATGTTAAACGTCTCAATCAGGACTGGCAGTCATGTGCTCATATATTCCAGAGATGGGGGATTAAAAAGAGTGGGTGAGGGTAATTAAAAAAAAAAAAAAAAAGTAGAATATTGTAGCTTGAATAGGTATTTGTGTAAAAGAGTGTGTAATGTGGATCATAGATCATAGAACACATAGGACACGGTTTACAGTTTGGAATGAAGAGAAATTTGCTTTGATTTTATTTATCTGTGTGAATGATGGAGTGAAGAAATTCAGCCAGCTAACACTCCCTCACATCATGGCTTTGGTTATAGATATGTTGAATATTAGAGCTGGGCAAGAGAACAATGCAAAAGAAAACTGCAAGGTTCTGCTGCGATGTTATGTGAAACATCAAAACATTATATATCATTCTTTATCCTGATTTTGCTCCTTTTCAGAGGAATGTATTTGACTGTCTGGGCATCGCTACATCAGCTTTGCTGCATTTCTTTAAAGGAAAACATGATCTGCAGTATAAATCATTTCACAGGCAAGTCGTATTGCATCATAAAATATAAGAGCCAATCGTGTTTAAATATGCAAATGTCTTTTATTTGCAGGGGAAGGTGGTGGAGCATGTAGGTTTGGCTGTCTTGAATTTGCATATTGATTGATTTAGGATTTTTCTGTTTATAGGTTGTCTAATTACATTTTCTTTTTCATGGAGCTGCCTAGCATCTGTCAAGCATTTTATATTCTTTTATATGTTAGATACAGTTTATGATATAGAAAGAAAGAAAAAGCACAGTCGTCAAAACATGTTTTGGGCATCTTTAAGACAATTGGTGTCCTGAATTCACATGCAAGGTCCGTGTTGTATCAGTTACCACCAACACGCAGAGTTGAGTACAAAAGTTTGTACCTCCACTGTTTTTCAGTAGGAAAAAAATGGAATATGTACCCTGATTTTTACAATTTTCTTTGGATAATAGAAGTCCAAGAAGTTAGCAATGAAACGTGGGTGCATCCTGCAACAATGCAAGTCCAAATGAACAGAAAAGAAAGAATGCTAAAAGCTGTTTAGAGGATACCAAAGAGATTGGTTATAAACGTCAAATTAACTAAGAATATATATATCATGTTTATAAAGGCAGATACAGATTTGGTATTTTTGCCTCCTTAAATCCAATATTGTCCCAAATTTTGGGATATCATATACACGGTTTGTGACCCATAAAATATGTACTCTAGAACAGCTTTGTTGGTTATAACCGTCAGATACAGGATGTCCATAAAAAAAAAGCGCCAGAAAAACTCGCGCATTCTCAAATTTTCACTGAATTATGCATACGGTGATAAATATAGATGTATATTTTAGCAGATAGGCCGAGGGGGGAAAAAGTGTCTCCCATGGCTGCTAAAAGAGGAAGAGAGGGGAGGAAGAGAGGAGGAAAGAGAGGAGAACTAAACAGTTGAAAATGCAGAAAGAGCAGAAAGAGCAGAAAGTGACGGGGGAAGAGAAAAAGATATTTCGAAAGATGGAGAGATAGAGTGAGGGAGAAAATTACATGGGACATGGCGTGTCCTGAATCACTAAACTGATTCTGTTCTCGTCCATTATTGAAAGATTCCATAAAAGTGACCACTTATCATTCAAAGCAGCCAACAACACACACACACACACACACACACACACACACACACACACACACACACACCATGTATCTAGTGTCTTTCAAAGCAATCTAAATCAGATACTTGTTTACTTTAATGAATGAGTTCATAATTAAGGTCACCATAATACAGAAAACGAAGCTGACTCTGTGTATGTTGTATACACACTCCTGATTAGGAGTGTAATGCAGTGGCACTATATGTATCTGTATCTGTATCTTTTCAGTGTACCAAATATCTGTATTTGTATCTTTACTCGGATTTAAAACTGAACTGGATGTGGCCTAAACTACAAATTTTTTTTAATTACTGTTTTATTTTTTTTTTCAAATAACTCTGGGGAAAAAAACCCCAGATTAAAAAATTTCAGCACGGTTAGCATGGTGTGTGAATTCTGGCTCTGAGAGTTCCTTATCCTCAGTTACATTGCTCCACTTCATAAATGGTCTCAACTAGAGGTATAATCCTGTTCATGCAGTTACTATTTCTGCTTGTACCGCCTAACAAATTTAGCTGATTCTATTTCACAAAATATAAAGAAACTACTTTCCTAATTCAAGTCCACACAACCCTGAGCAGGCACTTACTAAGGATTCTGGGTTTAACGATACACTTTGGTCACGATTCGATTAGATTCATGATACCGGCTTGACGGTTTTGCTTGGATTTTCAGAATATTTTGAACAAACTTTGCATGGAGAAAAATGATGACTGAAAAGACAATGCAAAACAATGTGTATTTTTGTCTGCATAAAAGTAAATAAATCAAAAGTTGTGATGAGCAGAGGTTTACTATTGCAAACAAAATGTACTACAGGTTTACTATATCTTAAAAATAAATGAATTAATTGATCAGTTTTCCCAAATAATCGCAACCTAAATAAAATATTAATAATTTTGATTTGAATAAACAAAGTGTCTGAGCTGGAGACTTTAAAAATGATCAATTAAAACACAAGCTCTGTAGCAGGAATAGAGCTCCAAAGTTGGTTAAAGTGCCCACTTTCCGTGGCCTCTGGTGTTGTTTGAAAACTATTGAAAAGCTCTTTTTTATCCGTTATTGCGTGGTTGTGTAACCGTATAATGTATTAAGCTTGTTGGTCATTGTAATCCGGATCTATCAGGCTATCGGACTTCACAAGTACAGATCTCGCAGGCTCTCCATGAAAGAACGTGATCATGTGACCAGTGTGCGCTCGATATATTTGAACTCTCTGTGCAGATTTATAACCTCTTGGGCTTAAACTGTCCAACGCACATGTCCACGATGCACAAATGTGTGAAATTTTTCATCTGTCACGATGTATTGTTACACGCCTACCAAGGATGAACGAATGAACTCTACGATTTATGCTATTTATTTGTCCCACGTTCTTGTATCCGCATGAAATTTAAAATCTCCCGCGCGACTTTTTTGTGTCGTCCCACAGGACCGGGATCCCAGTCAAGATGAACACCTCTATTTGCAATCAGACATTCTGCGAAGCCTTCTTAAACCCACTTCCAATTCATATCTGTATCAGTATGTAATAATGTATTCATGCATTCAAAACAGATCTAAATCTGATCATAGCACTTCAGGAGATCTCAGACTGTGTTTAAACCCATTTGTTTCAGATGTCTTGTATCCTGCTCCTGATTTTATCCACATTTCCTCTTGTAGTCACTACTGTTAACTGACTTGATATCCAGTTGCTATATCACAAAACGTTAAAATTAGCACATGACACATGACAAACACGTTCATGTGGGGTTTTTGTGTATAGAAAAGTTTTCTTTGTTTTTTTTTAAAAACAGCATTTTTTCCTGAAAGGCATTCTGTGTCAGTCATGGCTGATGAGTGGTGTGGTGTAATGTATTACGAGGGTTTTTAGCTGTCAGACGTGGCCTGAAGAAATAGATAAATTTACACATAAGACCCCAGTTACACCTGGACACCTCATGCATTCTGAGAATCAGGATTATATCTAGATAGGGTTTCTCATAGAAATTCAGGTGTGAATGCACCGAGGACTCATTTAACCAAAACACTATTAAATATGATCATCACTGAGCACACACATCTATCAACCATTTTTACCACAGCACACTGCTGAGTGAACTCCTATTGGTTAGAAAATGTTGATTAATTTTCTATAAGAGCAGCTCTGACAGCTGCAAATCACAGGTTTGTATAAACGTATATATAATCATTCTAATACATTGTCATTTTTATAGTAACCACTTACACAAGGGCTTCTACAGCGGAAGTTCCACGTACACGGAAACAACGTGTGTAATCATGCATTCGGTGAAGTTTTCTGTGAGGAGATGTTTCTTTAGCATTTATGGAAGGAGTCTCCAGTGTCAACGCTTTGCAAAGGTAAAAAAAAGTTTTCTGCCATGGGAAAGGAACGTGTCACGATGCTTTTTTTTTGTCTTGACTTCAAGAGGAGACAAAACAGACAATGGTGAGGGAATGACTGTTTATAGCTGCTATAATGTAAGTGATAACATAAATAACTTGTTTCACAAACCTTCTACAACATTAAATGTAATTATAAATGCATAAAAGATATATAACATCCATCCATTTTCCTTACAGCTTATCCTACACAGGGTCACGGGGAGCCTGGAGTCTATCCCAGGGGACTTGGGGCACAAGGTGGGGGACACCCTGGACAGAGTGCCAACCCATTGCAGGGCACAATCACACACACATCCATGGACAATTCAAAAATGCTAATCAGCCTACAACGCATGTCTTTGGACTGGGGAGGAAACCGGAGTACCCAGAGGAAACCCTGATGCACAGGGAGAACATGCAAGCTCCGCACATACAACCTCCTCCAAACCTTGGAGGTGCAAGGCAAATGTGCTAACCACTAAGCCACCGTGGCCCCCGATATATGACGTTGTAACTTATAACCAATCATCAACATGCCCAAACCTTTCCTACACCGGTCTTCTAGTTTTGCTTTTCCAGAGTCAGTGTAAATGTCGCGGTTTTCTGCTGTCTCGTTGCCATAATGAACCATTGCTGGAAGGATTTGCAATTTGCCCGCAACACCATCTGCGAGACTCCAACCCCACGCTCACAGCTAAACACGACCGAGCAAAGCAATCTGCTCTGCATATATCTCTCTCAAACACACACACACACACACACACACACACACACACACACACACACACACACACACACACACACACACAGCAAGGAAGGAGAGATGGAGAAGGGAAAAGAGAGAGGAAGAGTACAGATTTGAAAAGGAGTCAAAAAAGGTTTGGAGCTTGTAAAAAATTTCCACACATGTTCTCAGACATGCAGTTGCACGTGAATCATATTGTATAATTAAAAGCAGTGCTCAGACAGCTAACAGTATGCTAACTATTGTTTCTGGCTCATGTTCTGATTGGACAAACGAAACCGATTGGTCTAGCACTGGGTCAGTTATTAGATGTTGATGCAGAACTGATGAAAAAAGTTGTAAAAAGGAGTTCACACAAGCATAAGTAGAGACGAGCGTATGATAGTCTACTGTCACACTTGCACAAACTCTTTCGCATAAACTGTGCAGCACTACAGAATCCCTAAGCGGCCATGCATTATTAATTTATTTTTTATGAGAAAACATCAAATGAGATCAGATGCGATCATGAGAAAACAACTTTTGTTATGTTGAGATCAACATAGAACAAGAAAGAAAAAAAATAATAATGCATGGCCCCTTAGGGCTTCCGTACAAAACTGATTTACAGATCTTCAACATGTCATTTACAACTGCTACATTAAAAAAAAAAAAAAAATGTGGGGAATTAAATGCATTTTGCTTCTCACTCCTTTTGCACCTTACACTTCATTTGTGCACCCCCCCCCCCCCCCCCCCCAACCCCCCCCCCCCCGTTTTTAATGCAGAAAGCATTAGCTTTCGTGTATCTGTGGTATCT
Organism: Ictalurus punctatus; assembly: GCF_001660625.3. Classification (NCBI taxonomy): domain Eukaryota; kingdom Metazoa; phylum Chordata; class Actinopteri; order Siluriformes; family Ictaluridae; genus Ictalurus; species Ictalurus punctatus. The sequence goes on along the minus strand of NC_030427.2, from coordinate 13,692,108 downwards.
GATGTGCTGCACTGGCTGAGCTGCATTACTGGAAAATTTACACCATGTAGTTGTCATTTTGTTGTTCTGTGGGCGTGGCTAAATGTAAATGCACTGTGAACTGACCTCTTGGTAATTTATCGCTTAAATCAACAAAACTTGCAAATCCGGTGAGAATTTGAAATATGTGCATGAAAACATGCACTCAACTTTAGTAACTCTGATACTAAATGATACCAAAACTGATAAATGAAGGCCAGTGTTCAGAAATAGGAAAAATATTGTACGAGAATGTTGACAGTGTAATAGCTTATGTTAAATTAAATACACACAAGTGGAAAATTTGTTCTTTAAAAAAAATGATAAATTATTATTATTATTATTAATTATTGATTGATTTTTTTTTTATTTTTTTTTTTTACCTGTTGGGTGTTTTTGAATTGTCGATACCGTGCGATCCATGAAACCAAGATCATTTTGGGGTAAGACATCAGGCCTACATGCATGCATATTGCGCACTCTGAAAATGTATTCAAGTATTAAAGGAGAGAGATTGAAATATTGGAGAATCGCATGTTGCCATCTGAGTCCAAATTACAAAGTGCGTGTATACAGCGCGAGAGAACCGCGAGCCCCGCAATGCCATCCTCGAGCTCTTTTTTTTTAATATATATATATTTATATATATTTATATATCTATATTATTACGCCCAAACCGGCGGTGCGAGCGCGCGGATATTGCGCGACATGATTGTGTTCGGTAACCTCCCATCATCAACTCTCTTCCTCCCTCCAGAAAAATGCTATCATAGCGCCGAAAATCAATCTGCCACACATACAGCGGCTATGAATAAAATATTCCCGAGAACAAGAGAACGGAGATTGGACGTGGTGGGGAGAAAGAGGGGAAAAAATACCGCACGAGCACGGGGAGAGAAAAAAAAACCTCAGCAGGTAAAGTCCTCGCGCGTCAGTGATGTGATGTGATGTGATATGATGTGATTCTCTCATGACATAAATGTCACCCAGTGTCTGAAAAGGACACAAGAGTTCTGCGTGTATATATATATATATATATATATATATATATATATATATATATATATATATACACACACACACACACACACACACACACACACACACACACACATACATATCATATCATAATCACCATAATGGCCATGCACAACTTATACTAAGCTCGCGTGCTCAAGTGCAAATCAAACTCAACTCCTCAATGCCATTTGATTATAATACCAGCTATGAAGCATTTTTAAGACAGCGTCTGAGGGTGGAAATGTAGAAATGTGTGGGCAGTTGGAGGAAAAAAAAAAACACAGGAGAAAAATAATGAAATGACAGTTAAGAGAGAGAGAAAAAAACACACCTACCATATACACTGCTCATCATGTCGCTAGGGAGGAGGGATGGAATGAAAGAGAAGGGGAGAGAGAGAGAGAGGAAATCAGAGATCAGACATATTTTTTTTTTTTTAGTTGGGAAGAAAGTAAAAGAGAACTGACTGGCTTTCATTAACCTCTGTGTGCAATTAAAGGCGGAGAGAGAGAGAGAGAGAGAGAGAGAGAGAGAGAGAGAGAGAGAGAGAGAGAGAGAGAGATGACTAGTTACTTTTTTACTCCTGTTGCACAAGCCTATATTTATAGCCAAAAAAAAAAAGTTGGCTACTCCAAGCTAATCCTCTCTTTTCACTCGTTTTTCCATCGTTCTAATGGGTCTAATGGTTTTTTCTAATGGCTATTAATAAAACTTTGTCTTTTCCCACAGTCTTAATATCACAATGTAAACACTCCTAACGGTTTGTAACTGTTAAATACTTTAAAGCTGACACAAGCACTCTGGAGAGCTCTGATTGCGCTTTAATTGTGATTTTAATGGACATCTGTGCCTTGTTCTTGGTTTTGGTACAATCACAGATCCACCTGTTGTACCTTTAAAGCTTTATTATGTAGCATATTATGTCATGTTTTTGAATGTACACTATATCCATGTTTCCAGGTGATACATAGCCTATTAAATGATACAGCGACAAGGAAAGGTACCATTTAGTACTTTTTTTTTTTTTTTTTTTTTTAAGTGTAGAGCTCTTTTTTTTTGTTACAGGAACCATCAAGGGAAGGGTTTTGTACCTTTAACATGAATCTCTGACCTGGATAGATTTGTCACTAAGGCACAATGATGTATTTTAGGTTATTTATTATATATAAGGTAATAGATAGATAGATAGATAGATAGATAGATAGATAGATACTAAAGACACAGAAGGTGTACCCTTGATGGTACCAATCCACCGACACCTTTATTTCCGAGAGGCTAATATTTGAAGAGCTGATGTTTTAGACTCCATTAAAACCATTAGATCCTGATGGGGAAATGTTTTATAGCGGTAACAGTTCATTTCCATTAGGCTATAACCTGAAAGGATGTTTTGTTTTGCTTGATATATTTTTAAGGCTTGTCTGTGGTTACCTCTGTCGGTCTGGTCAGTGCTGTATGTTGACCGCTGAACCGGACACACTATCTGATTAAGTGTGCATTAAACAAAACAAAACAAAAAAAACCACTTTGTTTGGCAACTCCCGAACATCCGCGATTAGCTTAACAGAACCGCCTTTTTGTGTGTCGGATCTCATGGCGGAACGGATCTCCGGTGTCCGTTCTGTCCGCGCGCAGCGCCGCTGTCCGTGCGCTGTCATGGCCCCTTTCTCCCTCCGACTCTCTCTCTCTCTCCCTCTCTCTCTTTCTCTCTCTCTCTCTCTCTTTCTCTCTCTCCCTCGCTCACACACACACACACAGCTCGTGGACAATAAGCGCCAGATATGTAATATATAAAGAAAAAAAAACTCTTACCTGTTCATGCGAGGAGACAGCGGAGCCGTCACGCGCTTTTTTTTTGGCGACCGGCTGTGCTCGTTACGGGAAGCGCGCGAGACTTCCGCTCCGTCCAGTCCCGGTCTCAGTCGCTGGTGTTTTGGAGCCGCTCCAAGTTATTGCGGGTGAGACTGACCACCACCGATACTGCCATGTTGGAATTCCGGCTCCTCCGAGCAGCTGCTGAAAAGGAAAGCAGCGGGGCGCGCAGTGCGCATGCGCTCCTGTCGGACAGGCCAACTCGAGTCCGAGATGGCTCTTGAGGCTGTTCTGATTTTCTGTATTCATCCCTACAGCGGGTGCTCTTGTGGCATCATCATCATCATCATCATCATCATCATCCTCATCATCATTATCAATATTCCAGCTGTTTGATTAAACGATAACATTATTCCTAGCAAGAATTACCGTCTAAACAGATGTTCTTCTTTATATGTCTTCATGTAAACAATAACAATAACAAAAAAAAAAAAAAAGTTTCAACAACAAAACTATGTTCTCCCTAGAGAACACCTTTTTTTCACAGATCAGAAAAATGATGAACCGTATACTGACCTAATATAGACTACTGCTGTTACAGCAAATGAGTAAATATTTCATGATGGATGTTGTATAGGTTATACATGAACAAATATACACATAACTAACTTCTGCGCTCCCTAAAATATCTCAATAAGTCAAGTTCAATGTTATAGTTGTAAAACAAACAAACAAAAATACACCTTTTTATAAGCTGTTACATTGGGTCTAAGGTTATAATGACACCAAAAGGAACCTAATCATTAAACGTGCAGTAGGTAAAGTTTAAAGGTGTTTCTAGACTAATAATAAACACTTCGATTCAAATATTCCTTTACAAGACTCCTTTTTTTCACAATGTGCCCATGCATAAAATCATCTCGCTAGCTTGATCTGGTTAGTTTCTTTGTTTCAGGTTTCTGCTGACATGTTTCTGGTCCTGAAATAAGCTCCGCCCTACCTGCGACAGATCAGAGATGCCCCACCTATTTTCGTAAAAGGCAACTAAATGCTTACCTAGTTTTAAAATAGAGAGTGGGGTCAGTCTTGGGTAAGGTAAAGGCTTGTAAATGTTTTCTTGTCATTGTAATTCATCTTTGTTCCAGCAGAGGAAGCAATTACAAACAATTACAAACTGCTCCTTTAACAACAACAACAAAAAAAACATTTTCACATCTTGTCACTTAAGATAAAAAAATAGGACAAGTAGCTAACAAAGGCCAAAGTTAGCATAATATAGCATTATTATTATTATTTTATTCTGTACCTTATATAAGTTGTTAGATAGAAAGCACAATAAATAAAATGATCCATCTCAGGTTAATGAATCTTGTTTATTGTCATTTTCTCCCCACTCTCTTCTTTTATCTGTACAGTCATGTTCCTTGATAACAATTTAAATAAATTTGTGCTCACATATTGTGCAAAATACAGGCCAACACTTGGGCGATGTGAAAGGAGTCTTTAAATGATAATCATAACATTCACACACATGCACAGGAAAGCTAAATGAAACGTGATTAGTGAAACAGTATAATGCAGTCATTAAGAGAGAAAATTATGATACAAATCCACCTACTCTCTCTACACACGCACACACACACACGCACCTTACCTCACCTAACCGCACATCATCAGACTCAGACAATTCATCATATCTCATGAAGCGCATGGAACAGCAAAGCTAAATCTGACAATTACACAACACACGCTGGCCACTTTAATAGGAACACCTTTATACCTGCACATTCATGCAATTATCCAATCAGCCACTCATATGGCAGCAGGGCAATGCATGAAATCATGTAGATACAGGTCAAGAGCTTCAGTTAATGTTCACATCAAACGCTGGGAAAATATTTGATCTCAGTGACTGGTTGTTGGTTCCAGATGAGCTGGTTTGAGTATTTCAGAAACTGTGATTTCCACATAGTCTTTAAAGTTTACACAGAATGGTGTGGAAAACAAACAAACATCCAGTTCTTTGGGCAGAGAGGAGAAATACCAGACTGGATCAAGTTGATGAAGAAGGCTACAGTAGCTATGTTTCCATCTACATATTTATTTATGTATTTTTTAAAGATTTTAGCATATTGCATAAAAATGCTGGATGGAAACATCAGATGGGAATAAAATCTCCAAAATGCACATAAAAAAAGCTTTTGTGCTCAACTGAGGTGGATAGTTTTTTTTTCATCGATAAGACATGCGCATAAACTACGATGGAAACACGCTAACCGAATAAATTCCACAAAGCACGTCAAAAAAGTCATGTGACTTTGCCTCAACAAATCATGAATTTCGATAATTGGCTCAGAAATGTCAACATGGTGAAGAGCGAGTTTCCACGGAAGTGACTTTTTTTTTTCTCTTGAATACTTGGCATGGAAAAGGTGCTTTATGCAAATGTTTTATGCAATATTCCAATTTTTTAATAAGTGAAATTCGCTACTTGGATGGAAACATAGCTAGTAACTCATGAAGCTACTTTATGTGAGTTAATAGGTATGTTTATGTGTCATAGTCTTTACAACTGCGATGAGCAGAAAAGCATCTCAGAATGCACAACCTTGAGGCAGATGGTATACAAAAGCAGAAGATCACATCAGATTCCACAGGTTCACCATGACTGGGCAGTTGAGTACTGGGAAAAGACCAGACAATGGTTTTGAATAATAAATAAATAAATAAATATCTGTGTACTGTTTTGATCTTGGGAAAAGATCTGGCTGGTCCCCATTGTTCGTGTGTGTGTGTGTGTGTGTGTGTGTGTGTGTGTGTGTGGGTAATTTCCAGTGTAATGGACCATTGTGTGCTGTTATATGCTCACATTAAACACAGAGAGAGAGCGAAAAACTTTAAATAGGCCCATCAGACACCCGCAAATGGATAACTGAGTTGTTATTGTTCTCACTCTTTCCCTCTCTTGTGTCTAACATGTGAATTAGTCTTTCTTGTGTATGTGTGTGTTTTATATCTCTCTTGACAATGACATTTCACAAGCCATCATAACATTTCTATCCTCGAAGACCAGTTTACCAAACACGGTTAAAGCTGTTTCATGAAAAATCCCCAATGGCAGTATAGTCCAAGAGTAAACTAATCATCTCTCGCTCTCATATCCATACAACATGACTTACATAACCACACAACTATTTTACAGTGTACAAAGAGCCAAACTCTCCCAGAGCTATAATTACAAATAAGGAAAGAATCATTCTGTTGTTCACTAACATCGGTGTTGTCTGTGGGAGGATGAGGCATGGACGGGCGTCTGCTCAACGTTTTCATTTCGCAGTGTTGTGTTCTAACTATTTGATGTTCATGAACGATGCTTGATCAGGTCACGCCTGTGATTCCACGTCACCTCGGTAAGTATAAGCCTGTACAAGGCTGGTTTGTGCAACGTCTTCAAGTATCAAACTTGGAATGATCACTTTTTCTAAAAAGCTATTGACTTGCCAGTTGTAAAAATGTCAGTAGTGATGGTGATTAAAAATACTACGGAGTAAAATGTTGGGATGTACATATCTATAAAACATTCCCCATCCATGACTATGATCTACTTCTGCATACTAAATACAAATTAGTGGAAAGTGCTGAGGTGTTACAAACATCGCATCTTAAGGCTTAAGGATTATACTTGCTTTATCTACATGTACACATATACAAGATACCTGCCACATGTATCCTGTGGTCATTTGGAGCATCGCTTTTGCACATCTAAAGCCCTCTTCACACTGGGACAATTTTCGCATTGTGATAAATGGTCTGTTTTCCGTTGTGTTTTTTTTGTGTGTGTTCACACCCTGGTGTTAAACATGGGCAACACACTGAACTTTCCATTTCTGACACCCGCTTATCACTGAGAAGAAGAACAGAACCGGTATTTACGTCTTTCAGCCGTTCACATACTTTCTGCGAACTGGCTAAAGCACGTATGCACTTTTGTGAAATGTAAGGTATTTGGTGATTTGACCGATGCAACAAATACTTCTTTAAAGCCAAATCCTTAAAGTTCTCATTTTAAACAGTATACTCTTTTTCATCCATCCATCGATCCATCTTCTATACTGCTTATCCTTCTTTCAGGGTCACGGGGAAACCTGGAGCCTAGCCCAGGGAGCCTCTTTTCATGATTTGAATTAATTCAAGGTCACAGCAATAGCATTCACATACTTATGGGAAGACCAAGAGTATCTTAATTTTTTTTTTTAAATCTAATTTATTTGGGAGGGGTGGGGGTATAAGGCAAATATTGTTGTGCCCAGAAATGTTAATGTTCCTGCAGATTGATGAAGTGTTGAATATGAATCATCTTTTTTTGTGTTCAATATGATAATACAACGACTCACTAATGGGGCACTTAGATATTTGAATAATCGGTTAAGAATACTTACATACTTATATATGCTAGGTGCAAAATACATACAATGGACTATCAATCAACGGATTATCATCTGCAGAGAAGAGACAAAGAAACAAACAATGCTATTTAGTGTAGAAAACAACACTGAGAGAATTAAATGGATCATTTAGAATATATGCTTGCATTTCAGTGTCATCAAAAAAAAAAAAATAGCCACAACATAATAAATACACATAGTATTTAGTGTGTAATTTTGAATCTGGTGCTTTGAAAGGATACCTTGTGTATGTGTGTAGGCAGAAGAATTTATTAGCAGTGAGCATTTTATTTCAGGTGTCACTTATGCATTCTCACTAAAATGGTGAGTTCTTGAAGTACGTTTTGTACTTGAGCGCCATCAAGTCGTACTTTTATGCGGCTTCGGGCACGTGAACAAAAGCGTGAATCTCATCGGTCGGCCAGTTTTTGACACGACGCGTCAAATAAAATAAAATAACGAACGCCTCGACGTTAAAAAAATTTGCACTCTCATTGACAGCCATTAGGGCAATAAACTGATTATTAAATAATTAAATAAAATTTTCAAAAAGGTCCCGGGGCGAACATGGCTTAATGGTGCGATACCAACGTAAATAGTGGTGGCTGTATAGCACCATGGGATGTGGTGTCCACAACTGACTAAACAAACTAGTGTTGTGTCTGAAATCACATATGTATATACTATTCTAGGCAGTTATTGAGTACAAACACTAACTGGTTTTCTTGTTACGGTTAATGTTTCAAAAATCTCTCACATAGCCTTCATACCCACTGAAGGTTTGTGTACCAGCCTTGTGGATTTTCAAGATTAGTATATATTTTTAAATGTAAAACCTAGTTTTCAATTTGAGACACAGATCATGACAACAATCACAACGACGGCGGACCGTTTAAGTAGTACTCATCAATGTGGTTAAGATTGCTCTGCATGAAATCACTAAACATTATATGTTTCGACTTGGACACCTGATGGACAGGGATGGTTTGACTCTGACGTGCCGTTTAATGGAGGTCACTTTTAATTTTGCTGATGTAGATAAAGTATGCGCTGTAACACTGAGGAAAGCTGTAAAGCAATGAACCAGGAAGTAATATCACATGCCAGAACATTCACTAAAGTCTAGAACATTTCATGAATAAATAAGACCACGGACTCCCTACTTTCACAGAAAGAGGCAGATTGACTGACAGGGCAGAAGACCAACCATACACCTTTTCTCGTAGCGCGTCGGTAAACATGAGATTAATGTGTGAGTTAACAAAACTAAAGACAGAATGTCATGAAGATTTTTCAGTCCAGTGATTATATCTTACTTTGAAAAACTCAACAAATCAAAAGAGAGCCAATCACGTTGCAACATTCAGCGTTCTGAAGCCTGTGTCCAGAAAAGCATACAAAATATAGCAGAAACTGGGTGACTGAGACTAGCCAGGGATCTAAATTGAAAGGATGTCCTGGATTACAAGATAACATCAGTTATCAGATTATTAGAAGATAAGATTGATAAAAAAAAAAAAAAAAGATTTTTATTATAAGATTATTATAAGATTATCAAGAACATTAAAATTATTCTGCCTTTCAGTAATGTTTTTAATGAGGCCCTGAATTGACCTCACATCTTATGATGTACACAGTTGCGTCACACAAGTTGTCGCACCTTAGGTTGCTAACGTGGTAACTATGTAGCAAAATACAGTACTAAAATATTGTAACGTTTCACTTTTGCGAGGATTTCAAAAGTTATCCTCTTTAAATATGAAGTATTTTACGGCTCCTGCTTACATTTAGAAACTACTTCACCCACCGTACTTGGCTGGTTTGAAGAAACTGTGTCAGACCACAATGCCTTCTGGGTAAATTCCGCTCCTGATGTTGACTCAATCTCTTGGCGCTTCAAGGTCTCATCTAACAAATGTTACTTCAGCTGATAAAGTACTTGAACAGCCCTTAGGATGGCAACAAAGGTTTGATGAGTTGTGAAGTCGAAAATGGGAGCGTTAAAAACAATACTGGAACAAGGCCAAACCTGCACAATGAGAACAGCATGTTGTCATAGCGAGGATATTTAAGTGCAGCTTCACAGTAAGGCTAATAAATAAAAAACGAGTATTATCGTTACCTGCGCTTATATGACAGTAAGCTCACAGAATCCTTGTTTTACTTCAACTAATTATTGAGCCCTGTTTTTTTTTTCTGTTCACCGCTTTGCATGAGAGGTTCGTGTTTAGCATAAATCAGGAATATTTCTGTGCACTGGTGAGCAAAAAAGGTGGCACATGTAGACCTGGTGTCAAGGGGGCATGGAGAACAAAATGGCGGGAGAGAAAGCGTTGAATGAAGGAGGACAATGTGTATCTGCTTGACATTTTGAATTGTTTTTAATGAGTGCTTTATTTGTTGGTGGTGGTGGTGTTACAAGCACCCTAATGCATAGCTCTAGAGATATGATTCAAGGAACCCTACAAGTGAGAGATTCCTTTTCAGACAAATCAGATTTAGGAACCGTATTTATTGAAAAGAAGCCTCGTGAAATCATTTTATGAGCAGAACGATGATGATTATGATGACTAATAACGATCTCCAGACATATCGATCTGAATTACATACTCCCGAAAGAAATCCATTTTCACCTGAAATTTGTTTCAATTATTATGAGCAAGGTTACGGACACTAACCCAAAGCTTAACCTGTGCTGAAATTTTGAATGAATTTCTGGCACAGTGACTTAGTGGTTAGCATGTTTGCTTCGCACCTCTGGGGTTGGGGGGTTCGAATCCCGACTCTGCCCTGTGTGCATGGAGTTTGCAAGTTCTCCCCGTGCTTTGGGGGTTCCCTCTGGGTACTCTGATTTCCTCCCCAAGTCCAAAGACATGCTCTGTAGTCTGATTGGCATTTCTAAATTGTCTTGATGTGTGTCCATTGTGCCCCCAGGTCCCTGGGATAGGCTTCAGCTTCCCGCAACCCTGTGTAGGATAAGAGGTATGTAAAATGGATGGATGGATGGAAGGAATTTTGTAATTTCAGGGTGCCCATGTCCATGTGGGTTTCCTCTGGGTTCTTCAGTTTCCTCCAACTTTAAAAAAAAACATGCAATCTGTTTTGTCTACACTAAATTGCTCTATAGTTGTGAATGTTGTCCCATCCATCCATCCATCTTCTACCGCTTACTCCTTGTTCAGGGTCATGGGGAACCTGGAGCCAATCCCAGGGAGCATCGGGCACAAGGCGGGGTACACCCTGGACAGGGTGCCAGTCCATCACAGGGCACAATCACATACACATTCACACACCCATTCATACATTACGGGCACTTTAGACACGCCAATCAGCCTACCATGCATGTCTTTGGACCGGGGGAGGAAACCGGAGTGTGAATGTTGTCCCATCCAGGGTGTATTTCCGTTTCACACCCGGTGTTCCCGGGATTGGCTCTGGATCCATTGTGACTCTGACCTGGATGAAAGGCTTACTGAAGATGAATGAATGTTTTACATTTCACAGAGGCTTTAACACTAACTCAAAATTTTCCTACCTTTTCCTAGTACTCACTCACCTGAATTCCTTAGAAACTGCGTCACAGCCCTGTGTAATGACAAGAGGCACTCCTCACTTCCGCCACCTCCACCCTCAGGTTAGCATCAGAGGAAATGTCAGAAGCTCGTGCAGGCGATGTTAAAGAGAAGCCAGAAAGACTAACTGACATTTTTAGAATGTTGGAAAGGTCAGATAGGTGTAGAGTGTGTAAAACTATTACTGTTTAGTCAGAAAGAAAATATATATATATGACTCCTTACTTCAGGGCTGAAAATGTCGTTCGAAGGGAAAAACTTTTTGGTGGTCCACTTGGCTTTTTAAATTTGATTTTATATATATATATATATATATATATATATATATATATATATATATATATATATATATATATATATATTATTCGTGGCAACTAACAGATGATTATATGACACAGACGTGGTATAAAATAGCAGATTTCTATCTGACAACTTCATCTCAAAGTCCCCATGCAAATGAGCCTGGGCTCGGATTGTTAATTAGGGTTTCGGCGGTATTCAGGAGCGCGTGCGGCGCGCCGTTCCATTCTCGCCGGGGCGCGCGCGTGTGTGCCACTACGTGTCGCGCGGCTAGAGAGAGAGAGAGAGAGCGCAGAGGCTGATATGGCCACGGTGGCCGCCAGGAAGGAGCGCGAGGCCACCGCGGCGGAATACTGATGAGCGCGAGGTGAAGAAGCCACCGGTCCGCCAGGAGGAAGTCAGCCGTTTCCCTCTCCGACTGAAACCGCCGCCGTCTCACAAGACTGACCACAAGAAGCATATTAAACACGAGCATGTCATTCCATCTCTCTCTCTCTCTCTCTCTCTCTCTCTCTCTCTCTCTCTCTCTCTCTCTCTCTGCCTGTTTCTGTCTGTCTGTCTGTCTGTCTCTCTTTCTCTCCGCATGTCTGTCTGTCTGCCTGTCTGTCTGTCTCTCTCTGCCTGTTTCTGTCTGTCTGTCTCTCTCTCTTTCTCTCCACATGTCTGTCTGTCTGTCTGTCTGTCTGTCTCTCTCTCTCTCTCTCTCTCTCTCTCTCTCTCCGCATGTCTGTCTGTCTGTCTGTCTGTCTCTCTCTCTCTTTCTCTCCACATGTCTGTCTGTCTGTCTCTCTCCCTCTCTCTTTCTCTCTGCCTGTCTGTCTGTCTCTCTGTATCTGTCTCTCTCTCTGTATGTCTGTCTGTATCTCTCTCTCTTTCTCTCTGCCTGTCTGTCTCTCTGTATCTGTCTCTCTCTCTTTCTCTCTGCCTGTCTGTCTCTCTGTATCTGTCTCTCTCTCTTTCTCTCTGCCTGTCTGTCTGCCTGTCTGTATCTGTCTCTCTCTCTGTATGTCTGTCTGTATCTCTCCCTCTCCCTGTGTGTCTCTCTCACATATTTTCAATATGTCTTTCTATTAGAGATACTCTCTTTGTTTCTCTGTATCTCTCTATCTGTCTTTCCTTTTCTCTGTCTCTCTTGCTCTGTGCCTGCTCCTGTATGCTCTCTCTCTCTCTCTCTCTCTCTCTCTCTCTCACACACACACACAGAGTTTGATACTGTATGTACAGCAGGTAATAAAGCAGGCAGATTGAGTGTTAATAACTTTTTAAAGTGGATGTTAAAGTGATAAGGTGTCCAAACACATTAGTTTGACTGACACACTCCTAAATAAATGCAGTTTCACCCCAGTTTTATCAATTGTAACGAGCAAAGCTTATTTTGTTCTATTATAAATGAATACAATTTTGAGAGAAGCAACTAAGCCTAACCCATCCCTGTACTTTCACTAAAATTAATGGTCTAGTCAGCCATTTTCATTCTTCATTATCTCCACCATGTAGCACTTTCCTGCTTCCTCTTTTCCACCTCATCTCGTTTCCTGTTTTTTTCAAACTTCCTGTTCATTTTGACAGTGCCATGTCAAGTACGGCTGCAGATAGCATAAAAAAAGAATAAGGCGGTGCTCAATGCATGCCAGTATTGTGAAGGTATTTCTATCATTATTACAGTTGGAAACCTTTTTTTCTTTTCTTCTTCTTCTTTTTTAAAATGACACACTGCAGCTTTAATGTTTTTTATTCTATGGTAGGTTTTGATTCCCGACACCTCGCAGTTCACTGCATCACACTGTGATAAATATGCACACTGGGTCACAGAGTCATGTCTTCGAAGCACATCAGAGTTTTTCAACATCTTCACTGTGTTTTTGAATATCTTGAGCCTCTTGTCGTGTGTGTGTGTGTGTGTGTGTGTGCGCAAGAAGAGGGCAAGAAAAGGTGCAGTGAGGATGGATGGATCAAAAATGAATGCTGAATTAATAAAAAGGAAGGATTAAAGGTTCTTATGTGCATGATTGAAGCCTTTTGCAAGAAAGTACACAAAGATGTTCCTGTGCACCAAGTTGCCAGTTTATTAGGTACACCAAACATGTATTTACCTGCACTCACTTTACTGTTATATGTAACATTCTGTAGGTAACATTTTGTAAGTTTATTATGTTCGACTGCAGTCCATCTTTTCCATCTCTATGCACAGTGTGTGTTCATCTTCCTCTAACCTTCACCAGTGTGAAATTCCTGAGTCGGGAGAATTTTTCATTGTTGGATTGTTTCAGAAACACCGCTGTGAAGAGGATGAGCCACCACCCAATAAATATCTGCTCAGTAGTGGTCCTACGGTGGTCCCTTTTTGAGTTGAGAGGGTTTACAAAATTGTGCATCGCAGCAGATGGGATACTGTCAGTAATTGTACAAGTCGTAAGCCTTTTTTTTGCCCTGAGTGGCACACGTTAGATCACATTGCGTCAGCGGTTCTATGTAAGCCAACCATGCTCAATTATCATTGTGTCCAAAATCTTCACAGCTTCATGATGTTCTTGGCCAATCCTAAGCCTGGTCATTAACAGCTTGCAAAAACTATAAACTCTGTTTTATTACAGGTGTATGTCTGAGATTTGAGTCTCATCCGATTTGTCGTGTCAGTAATTCTTATGGAAAGAAAGATCTTCTCCTGCTGAAAGCAAACTGAAACCAATTCAATTTTAAGAAGCAGAACCTAAAAATATGAGTGATATTTAAAAGGAGTGCCGCTTCTGTTTTTTTATTTATTTATTTTTTTTAAGGTAAGTTATTGAGTTACTAGTGCAGGTATGGGGTGCACGGTGGCTTAGTGGTTAGAACATTTTCCTCACTCCTCCGGGTTTGGGGGTTCAATTCCCACCTCCGCCCTGTGTGCGTGGAGTTTGCATGTTCTCCCGGTGCTTCGGGTGTTTCCTCTGGGTACTCCGGTTTCCTCCCCCAGCCCAAAGACGTTCGCTGTAGGCTGACTGGCATTTCTAAATTGTCCGTAGTGGGTGAACAGGCGTGCGATTGTGCCCTGCGATCGGCTGGCCCCTCACCCAGAGTGTCCCCACCCTTGTGACCTGAGTTCCCTGGGATAGACTCCAGTCTCCCAGTGACCCTGTGTAGGATAAGCTGTACTGAAAATGGATGGATGGATGGGTGGATAGTCCAGGTACAGACTACATACATGTGATCGTAAAACTAAACGAATCGTGTTAAAATCAGATGTGAAAACAAATCATGCACAAGAAATCATATGGAAATGAAAGTATCAAGTAAGAATCAGATCTGAATGTGAACGAAGCATGTAAGAAATCACATGAAAAATAAACGAATCATGTAAAAAAAATCGCATTCAAATAAATGAATCAAGTAATAATCAGATAAGGAAAATAATGAACCGCATGCAAAATAATCACATAGGTAAGAAATCACGTGAAAAAAATAAAATCAATCAAGTAAATTAACGAATCATGTGCAAAACAACCACGTGACAGTAAATAAATTGTACAAGAATCATGGGTCAAAATCAATCAAGTGAGAATCAGATCTGAAAGGAAACAAATCATGTGTAAAAACCACATGAAACTAAATAAACCGTGTGAAGCAGTCACGTGAAAAATAAAAACACGTCCACTATGTCTGAAAATGTACGAACCATAACATGTGAAGCATCTAAAAAGCACACGGAAACCATTTTTACCACACAAGACGTCTTTGCTCAGACAGTGTCTCGATGACACTAGTACTGAAATACAAAAATTCACACTCGCACAAGTTTACAAATATATTAATAACTGGATATGGTGGAGAACTTCAGCTAAGGATAAAAAGGTCGCTCCTGCATTGATTCATGATTTTGTACAAGTCCTCTGGCAATGTCAGATCCCTGTCTCTCTTTCTCTCTTTCTCTCTCTGTGCTTGAGGTCATTTATTGATCGTCTTTCCCATCCTTTTTTCACTCTTTGCTCCATGAATATGTTTCGTGTTATCCTGAGACTGAATATGTTTTCTATTCTCGACAGAGCGGCGGGAAAAGCAGGGGGAAAATCAAACGATTTGTATACAACCGTGAATAAAAATGAGTAGAAACAATGGAAGCCGGGCACAGATAACATGTTTCGCATGCTGCGGTTTGTGACGTTAATCTCAGTTGTGTACGTGTGATGTACATGTAAACTAAACAGATTAATATTAGCATGTTAACATTAACATTGCATCAGATGGAATCCCAGTCGCTTCATGTGCATGTTCATGTTCATGTTCAGGGCCACTGCAGTACTTTATGAGCTCAACTGAAGTTTGGTCTTTAAGGACAGAATTTACCCAAAAGACAGTGCGATTTGAGGACGTATACTCTTGGAAGTTATGAAGGAAAGTGCATATACAGGATCACAAACATAGGCTCTAATTTTCACCAGTAGGCCTCGGTGCTTATGTCTATAATGGACCAATGATGCCACCTAGTGGTCACATGCATATAACTAAATAAATAATTTCATACACAAATGGGTCAAGACGCAAAGCCCTTTATATACTGGTTTTATCAGGAAGGAAATACAGTACAAATAACGTAAAAGCTCCACTGGTAGCACACTAATACAATACAGTACAATATTGTTCAATAGTTCGCAGGTAGCTATGTAGGGAACAAATGACTAGTGCTATATTAACACCTACAGCACTACTATTAACTGGGAATGAATACTGGGTAATTACTCCGTAAATAATAATAAAATAATAGTTTGGTAGTTTGTTATGAACTTATCTCCTGAGGAACTACTAGCTAACTACAGATTAATGCTGCATTGGGCTTCCCTGCTGAAAAAAAACAAAACAACAACAATAGAAACCATCACATACATTCTAATGGTTTCCACTACACATAGCATTAAAAACCGTCAGTTAACCATTAAAACTGACCAAATGTCAAAGAAGGCAACAAATTACATGTAGAGACCCACAGGGACCATTACAGTTCCCATTAAAACCATTACAAATTCTATGAGGGTTTCTATTTTTTTTTCCCCAGCAGGGTTACCTTGGATTTGAATTATGCCATTACGTTTGAGCTACAAAGTGGGAAAACACCATGAACATTTCCACGTTTGTCTTTTGTTAGCAACAAACTAGCCAGCTAACTATGATGAGTGATGTATATTCTTTCCTTCAAAACAGTGAACTGTATAGTCAGTGTTAAAGATTTAACAAGCAATTATATCTGTATGTTAATTGATCAAAAGCAAAGCTTTACAGTATGAACCATTTAAGGAAAGAAGTGCTGCTTTGTTGACTGTTCCTAGCGTATGCAGTCATGTTGATTTGATATCACTAGTTGAACGTGGAGGACCTCAGAGTTGAGGGATGTTTTCTTTGGTTTTTCCTAGTCAGAGTAGCCTTCTCCAACACTTATATATAATAAATACCATATAAATGTTTAGTCTCTGTATAGTTCCCTGTGAGTTAATGAACAGTATATTGTAAAGTGTTAGCACTTATTTAGTTACATGAATCAGTTCATGCTGGTGAGCCTTTGATAATGGAGACG
Organism: Ictalurus punctatus; assembly: GCF_001660625.3. Classification (NCBI taxonomy): domain Eukaryota; kingdom Metazoa; phylum Chordata; class Actinopteri; order Siluriformes; family Ictaluridae; genus Ictalurus; species Ictalurus punctatus. Next base: position 13,675,396 of record NC_030427.2, on the reverse strand, counting down.
AAGAAACAATTCTCTGAGCCTGACGTTTAAACATAATACTGCATCCAATAAATAAATAAATAAATAAATAAATAAATAAATAAATAAATAAATAAATAAATATATGAAAATGGTATGGCAAAACAAATGGTAGCCAACTCATTTCTTATAACAGGTCACTAGTAACCATATAAGTCTAGAATTTGAATAATGAGAAACACTCGAGTGACATCTTTGATGTGGAATTAAAATTTGGACAGACTACAGTTGCTTTGGAGGTGGGAATGGATGAGCAAACTTCTCTTTTTTCCCATCCTTCTAAATCTCAGGAAAGCTAGAGATTAATGCTACAGGAAGCAGCTAACCTAAAGGATTCCCCACTATTTACCTTTGCTTATTCCATGCTGGGTAACGACCAAACGCAAATGTAAGAACACAAAATCATACATTCTGCCAAATAATCATACATATTCTGCCAAAAAGCAGGCATTTTTGGCCACTTTTATGGGTAATGCTAAAATAATATATAAATTATGTACAGCTCTGTGCCAGATTAAAAAAAGCTTGGATTGTGAATAAATTTCAATAATAATAATAATAATAATAATAATATTTTTCTATTCTGGTTCAAGTTCAGCTTCCCGTGTGGAGTTTATTATTTTTATTTTTCCTGGTCAGGATGGTGGGAATACACCCTGGATGTCGAGCATCGCAGTGTACCATGCGCACACACATTCACACTTAGGTTACTGAAGATGAATTAATTATTATAAATTTAATATAAGTAGTTAAGATCAATATTGTGGTCCATCTTTCATAATAAATACAATAACATTGGCACATGCATAATAATGGGGGGGAAAAAAAAAAAAAAAAAAAACACTGAAAAATATGGTGGAATCAGTAAAACCTGAGTGTATGAACAAAATGTTATAGTTTATTGTTGTGTATGAAATCATCTTCTGGTTGGTTGGTTTCTTTTTATTCTTTTGGGTTTAAACGATACTGCTTGCACACCATCATTACCAGCTCACTATAGCATACTGAGCTTTTATTTCTGTATTCTCTTATTCATAACATGTGTAGAATGATTTTGTATCTTGAGGCATTTTGGAGAGAAAACATGTTTTGCTGCATAGAAACCAAACACATTACTGAATCCCGCTTAGAGCAACAACAACAACAACAAAAAAAAAAAAAAAAAAAAAAAAAGAAGAAAGAAATAAATAAAAACCATGCCTGCTCTCCAGAATTCAACTCAACTTACATTATCTTCATTTACATTTCAAATACAGCACAGGGGGTACATCCGAGTGTATCCTTTGGCTATTTTTATAAACCATAAGCACAGAAGAGAGTGGAAAATTGGACTGAATCCTAGAGTGTGAATCTTTTTTTTTTTTGTAAGTGTGTAGCTGTATTACTGCTTACAATAAATAAATAAATAAATAAATAAAATCATGATACGAAATCAGATGCTTGAAATGTTTAATTTATATACAAATCAAAATTAACACCACTTTCATAAATTGTCAAAAACAAAAAAATTTAAGTAATCTACCAATATTATACCAATTATATAAAGAATACTGTTCAATTTCAAAAAAATAAATAAATTAAAAAAATTATACAGAGTGCTGGCCACCAATATTGGTATCCTTGGTAAATATGGGCAAAGAAGGCTTTCAAAGGCTCTACTCTCATGGATATCAAACAATTGCAAACAACACAGGTTTATTTAAAAAAAAAAAAGAAAAAAAAAAAGAAAAAAGGCTGTTAAATATAAGTGTGCAACAATTATTGGCACCCCTACGAATTCTTATGAGAAAAATATATTTGAAGTATATTCCCATTTATAGTTGGTTATGGGTTAGTTAAGGGTGCCAATAATTGTTGCACAGCTATATTTAACAAAGATATACATTTTGTGATGAACCGGTGTTTTGTTTGCAATTGTTTGATATCCATGAGAGCAGAGATGATTTTTTTTTTTTTTTTTTTTTTTTAAAACAAAAGATCAAAAGGTTAAACAAGGAATTTTTCACAACCTCCTTTGCTCATATTTACCAAGGGCGCCAATATTAGTGGAGGGCACTGTAATAATAATAATAATAAAAAAGGCAAAAATCAAATGTAACCAATTAATGATATAATACAAGCCAGCACTTCTTTAGATTTCCAAAACAACAAAATGTGATGTGTGAAAGCTTCATCTGAATCCAGATATTCAAATTGGCTCCAAATTTTTCAACCTGTGGACACAAACACTGTATGACTCAAATATATAACATTATATTCCAATAATATTCATGATTTGACATTTTAATGATTTATTTCCTTCATTATTTAAGTAGAATCATCAAAAGATTTAAACTTTGAATTCTAAATTATTATGAAGTAAATCATCAAATGTTTCTTAATTTCTGTGAAATGGTGATGCAAACTAATGAGATTACATTGCTTTTTTTTTTTTTTTTCAATGTGCCATTTTGCTGTGGTACAAGAGGAATAAAATACTTTGTCATGTGCTGTTATAGGAAAATAATCAGCTTCCGGGTGGCAACAGACTACGTTTACATGGACAGCAGTAATCTAATTATTGAGCTTATTCTGAATAAGACAATATTCTGATTCAGTTGTTTACATGAGTTGCTTTTGGAATATCAGTTTCATGTTCGCGTTTTAAATGTTATAGAACATAGATCAGTTGACGTCACACGTCATTACGTCCCCACGCCATGTCGTCCCTCCGGAATTTCACGTATCGACATACAGTTGGTCTTTGTTATGGTACCGTATACAGTTTTGGGTGTTTTTATTTTTAATTTTACAAAAGCTTCAAGTGCAGTTAATTATTTGTCATGCTATACGTGCTAATAGACGACTGCTTGAAGCCGTGGGCTGCGTCCCAAACCGCATCCTTACCTAAATATGTGTATTTCTCCTACTATACAGTAGGTTAGTACGCGGTTTCGGACGCAGCCGTGCTCTCTCGTTTGCCGTGAAACGGTTGAGCACTGCCGTGTGTGTACGTGTCCTGTGGCAAAATGCGGTGAAAACTCACACGACGTTAATAGTGTGATTAAGGTGTGTACATGTCTGTAACGCACTTCAATAATGCGACTAAAACAGGAATACTCCACACGTCTTAATTCGATTTGTGTTTACTTCAAGTATGACTTTGGTTGGATTAAGATCATCAATAATCGCTGTTTACATGCTAGTTTCTTAATCAGGGTATCGTCTTCATATTGGATTATTGTTGTCCATGTAAACGTACCGAGTGACTCTGTCACGTCAGGTTGCATCGTGCCAGCCAGTCGCTGATTATTTTCAATTACTTACAACAGCACAACTCCAAGAGTTTAATTTCTTACATGCTCAAGAAGTTATGTTACAATAAGTTATTTTTAATGCTCTCTGCCATGTGCGTATGAGCACATGCACTCACACGCATACACACACTCAGGATATTGACTCTAAAAGCAGTTATACAGGATATGGGATGCCTCAAAGGTGGAGCTTCCTCCTCACATAAACACACAAAAACACACTTCCATACACTTCGAGGAAGGAAGTAAGCACTTGTATATACAGGACAGAAGTCAAGCTGACACTATTATGAGCATGACATGTCAATCGATATGTTCTTCTGAACACACAAACCCTGCAAAGGACGGAATAAAGCATGCCACGCACGCTGTTTTATAACAGCATGATCATAAGTATTTTAAGCCTCTTATACTACATCAATGTGACAATGTTTACAATTTGTTATTTATTTAAGAATGATGCATCGTACTTTCTATCCTTTTATATTCACATTTAAATGTTATACGTAACATTACAGGGTTACGCTAAACCTAACCCTTACGTTATAGCAGCTATAAACGGTCATTGTCTCACCAGCCTCTCTTTTGAAATATATACAGCTTGACACGTTACCATGAAACCACAAAAGGTTCCTGTGTAAGTTGTTACTATAGGAACTAAACTATAAAAGAATACAACAATGTCTTAGAAACACTTTCTCTATACTTTTGGCCACTTAAAATGTCCAAATGTTGGCCGCCATATCAATCACACTTTAAAAGGTATGCTATGCCATTGCTTTTACTGACAGTGCTAACTGCTTTTGTAACACTCTACCGCATTTTATTGTGGGTAACGCTAGCACCAGAACACCTACACTTTTTTTAGTCACAGATATTAGTCATAATTAAAGTTACCTTGCAGGTAGGTAGCTAAGTTTATGGTCAGCATGTTATCCTCTTATTGCATATCAGACCATGATTGGTTTAAACCACTTGGGTGGGCCTTCTTTGATTCATAAACAAATGAGTTTGTGATGTCAAGTTTTTCAATGAAGCATTGTTGAAATAGCCTTGGGTTACAATGATTAATGGAAATTTTAACAAACCTAATTCTAATCTATATAATCAGTTCACCACAACTTCACACTGTACACAATTCCCGTTAACTCTGCATATATGGAAGTCAAAAAAGGAGAACGCGTTTACTTACTTTGTGCGTGAAAAGGAACTCCAGGCCCGCCTCCTTGCCTGAGTTGTCATAATGACAGAGGGTGGAGCTGTAAAAGTGGGCAGGGCTTCACTGCAGGAACCTGGAGATGCTGGAATCTTAGAAATGAACTCTTGTGAGATCAGGTTTTGGAAATAGAGCTTTTGAGAGGAAGTGTGTGGGGAACCGACACTTTGGGGATGCGGAGTTGGAGAGCTTGTCCTTCTTGCAGATGGAATTAAAGGAAAGATGTCATTTCCAAGACTCTGAACTCTCTGGGAGACAGCCAAACCAAAGAGAGATGCAGAGTTTGGAGAAGAAAGCTCAAAGCTGGGGTTGAGTTTAGATTTTGAGACATGGGGTAAAGTAGATTGAACGGAATTGGGTTGGTGAGTTTGAGGGTTGGACTGGGAAGAGCTTGTGAAAGGTGTGTCAGAGTTGGAGGACTGCTGGTTAGATGAAAGGTTTACATCCCAGTAGGGGTCTTGGGTATATGAGGCATCATATGTAGGGTCATGGTGAGGGTCATATCTGGATGGATTTGGGTTTTGGATAGTGAAAGTGTTTGCTGCCTTGTCTTCCTCAACTTCCTCTTTCCCAAAACTATCAGTTTCCTCTAGATTCTGTGTCTCAGTGTCTTCCTCTTCCCAGCAAACAGAAAGTTGTGGTGGTGGAACATCATCCACCATTTCTTCATCAAACACCTTTGTAGAGGTCTTTAATTTAGCTTCTTTCCCATCATGATCATCATCACTTAGAAATCTCATTCTAATTTCTCTGTACTGCTCTATCCAGTCTCTCTCGTCTTGAACTTCCATCTTGTCTCTGCCCTCCGGGAGGTGTTTCTCTGTATCCATGTTCAGCTTTAATTCCCCAAATGCTTCTGTGATACCCAGCTCTTTATTTGTTTCCTCTAGATTCTCAGATTCAGCATCTGTTCTCTCAAGCATCACTATCTCCTTGGTACCCATCTCGGTCTTCTCAATCTCTCTCGATTCAGAAATACCTCCCTCCAGATTTTCTCCTGTATCTCCATTAATCTCCATCGTCTCAGAGTTCTCCATTGTGAGGAGAACCTCGTATTGCCTCATGCTTTGCGGTCTTCTCCGGGGCACCACGGTGAAGGTGGTGAGGCCGTCTCTCTGAGAGCCGTTTCTCAGCAGCTCACAGCCAGGGGGCACTACAGGATCGCCATCCAGATATTCAGACACTGGAGGAAGGGTCGGAGGTGCTAGAGGTGAATGTGTGACAGACCTAAAGAGAGGAGATTATGAAGGGGCCAGATCAATTAAAAACAATCCAGCAGGAGAGCTGTATAATGAAGCAGCTAGAGAAGTTTCGCAAAAGCCTCTCACTGCACAAAGATCACCGGTTAATGGTAAAGCTAGCATTACACTGAACTCTCATGATCACTGTCTCTCAGTGACTATCCAAAATTTATATTGGAAACTGTGCCAAATTCAGCAGAGTGACTGCAACTTCCCCAGACTAATGTAAAAAAAAAAAAAAAAAAAAAAAAAAAAAAAAAAAGTTCTCATTTGGAAGTTTTTTTTTTTTTTTTTTTTTTTTTTTTTAAACACAGGTCAAAGTCAGGTCATGAAGTACGTTCATATGTCTCTTTCAAGACTAAACGTCTCGTTCCTTCTAATCAAATTGTCATCCAAGAGTGCTTTCAATTGTACAACGTGCAATGTGATATTACATTTAGTGCTGAACCACAATTGGGATTAAAAATGTTTGCACTCGGAGCCAAAAGGATGAAAAAATGTGTAGAAATACCAATCAAATGAGACATCATTCTGCTCCATGGTTTTCATTCTGTGTGTAAATTCAGCCAGGACCTCAGCCATTAGAGGGGATGATGGGAAGGACAAACAGGTTGATTTAAAATAGCTGGATTGGTTGAAACTGGCTTCAGTAGAGTTGTCCTCTTCAGCATCCTCTAGAAAGGATCCTGTATATGACCTTTCTGATGAGAAAGAACACACGTCTTTGTCCTTACAACCTTCCACTCTGTGTCCTACCTCTTTCTCTTTGCATGCACACACACACTTATTTTACATCATAAGATAATCCATACAGTATAACCCATAGCAAAAAAAAAATAAAAAAATAAATAAAAATAAGTTTACCAGCTGTATAACTCAATTATTTGCCCATTTTGCTTTTCAAAAAACATTCTATTTCCTTTTTATTGATGTTCATAAAATGAATGTGGCACACAAAAGGAACATAAATGTTTTTTTTTTTGGTTGTTTTTTTTTTTTTAAATACGAAAAAAAATTGACCACATGGCAAAAGTTTAAAGTACATCACAACAGAGACCACTGCTAGAAAATGGAATACAAATATTGAATTAAACAGGAAACAAAACAGAAAAAGCTGATAAATAATTTATTATAATATAACATGGCTCTGTTTTTAAGTGTGAAATAAAGAAGAGGTTACAATGACAAGGTGAAATTGGACCAGAATAGAGGATCAATCAATATTTAATTAAAGTAAAACGTCAATAATTGGCCAAACAGATGCATGTCACGGCTTAATTACTTCTGTTACTAATTAACTGTTGAAAGAAAGACGGTGATATTTAGAAGGCATTTTGAAGGCACTCACTTTATATATTGGATGCACGGGCAAAATTAAGAAGAAAAAAAAAAGAAAAAAGAAAAAAAAAGTCATCAGCCCTGTCTTCCCATGAGCCTAATATCTAACATAGTTTCATTGTGGTTAATTAAAAACATTACATTTACTGTTCAGTGCTCACAATAACCAGGCAACTGTTTAAAATGGATCAGGCCTTTAGATACCCTCTTACTTTGTACACTTTCTATCTTCAATCCTACAGATTTATTGAAATTGCAAGAAAAAAAAAAAAAGGCATAAAAAAGGCAAGATAAGGGGCCAAAAATTCTGGAAATTATATAATATTTTATATAGATAATACAGTTTTTTTTTTAAAAATTAAAAAACAAACAGCATGTCATTCATTTCTTCATTTACTGCGAGGCCCATTTAATTTCTGATTGTTAAAATTAATTGCATATTATAGATGACATTAATGACATATCAAACAACAGCTGTAACAGTGTTGATCATCTACGACTAGTTATTCTCCTTTTCGATTCATTCATAATGAGGCCTGATCCTGGATCAGCTTCTCTGACACATGAGGCACACAGAGCGACCACGGGATCAATAACATGGATAACACGGACATATACATGACAGAAAGGTGGCAAAGCTGACAAAGAGACGCAGAGGCAGAACAGGAGGAGGAGAAGGAAAAGGGAATCTGCCCTTCACCAGTGAGCTGGACAATAAGACAGAAGCAACAATAATGGAGCCATGTTGTCTCCTAAGCGCCCCCTCCTGGCGGGACAGTGTCTGCACACAAGCACAGAGGCAAGCCAACACTTACTGAACATGTCTTCCTGGAGTGCCTGACATTTCCCTTTCTGTCACATCATCTTTTAAAGTAGTTCCTTAAATATACGGGTAATTTATTGCTGTATAAAAATAACAATGGTGTAGCGTGTACCTTTATCAGAAGTGTCTGGCAGGGAAGGGCTTGTGCGTGGAGGAGGAGGAGCTCTGCGTTTATTCCTCCTGAGAGACGACTCAGAGGATGAGGCTCGACTCAGAACACCCTGAACACACACACAAAGCATGTTTGATAAAAATATTTGCATCACATTATTTGCATGATCATTCATAGCCACCTCGAAAGATTTAATGCAGTCAGCCATGTTTTTCTCACCCTAATTTCTTTCCTTATACAAACCCAGATATGATCTAGAATGATATCACGTTGTTGGAGCCTGAATTTATTTCCAAGTTACTTATTGTGGCTTATGCAAATATAAAGTTATCGTTCATCCATCACACCTGTGCTTCTTCCCCATACAGTTGCCACAAAGTTCGAAGTACACAGTTGTATGGAATGTCTTTGTATGCTGTAGCTTTACAATTTCCCTTTACTGAAACTTAGAGGCCCAAACGTGTTCCAGCATGACAATGTCCCTGTGTACAAGTAGAAGGACTTGAATGTCCTGCACAGAGCCTTGACCCAGAAAACCCCACTGAACACCTTTGGTATGAACTGGAACACCGACTGCACCCCAGACCTCCTCACCAACATCAGTGCCTGACCTCATTAATGCTCTTGTAGCTGAATGAACAAAAATCCCCACAACCACGCTCCAAAATCTAGTGGAAAGCCTTCCCGGAAGAGTGGAGGGTATTATAACAGCAAAGGGGGACTAAATCTGGAATAGGATGTTCAACAAGCACGTATGAATGTGAGGGTCAGGTGTGCACAAACATTTGGTCATATAGCGCATATTTAATTACATTAGTTCAGATTAACCATTCTTCTAATGATTCATACTTCTTTTATTTTAAACACGCGCTGGGTAAAGACAATAATGTCCACAACACTGGAGATGCCCATTTTATCTGAGGCCATGAGTTAAGTTTCTCGAGATCTATTTCTTGGCCAGGAAATACTTAACTTTTGCCAACTAGTCTATATTGAAATAAATGAGAAATCGATTGAATGAGATCATTCTGGCCACAGGACCATACATGTGGAGATGACTGATAATATTACACCTTTTTAAAATGGTATTTGGCAGACGCCCTTATCCAGAGCGACTTACATACATCTCATTTTATACAACTGAGCAGTTGAGGGTTTAGGGCCTTGCTCAAGGGCCCAACAGTGGTAGCTTGGTCGTGCTGGCATTTGAACTCATGACCTTCTGGTCAGAAGTCCAATGTCTTAAGCATTGGGCTACCACAATATTATTTTCATTTTAGAATGACTTTAAAAGACATAACAGTGTCACAAACGGTGCAACATAGATTACACTATTAGGGTTACCCTAAATCAGTCAAGAGAATGGACTTTTTGCCTGTTTTTCCTGGAGGACATGTATTAAGTCATGTTGTTCCACAACATAGTAAATCATGGGCTCGAGCTCCACGCTTCCATAGAATCTGGTATCACAAACTTGTATAAGATAATGATTACAACATCATAATTTGTGGCTCCATGATACTTAATTTATGGCTTCAAAATATTAACTAGAAGAATCCCTATATTTTTTCGAAGGCCATGCCTTATTAATAAATAAGGTCACCTCAGCTGTAGCTGTCTTTCTAAAATGACCAGCCCTTTGAGTTCAAAAGATTTCAGAAATAGACAGAGAAAAACACCAACACTGCCTATACACTCTTCTAGGCTAAATGTCGAACCTTTAAAAGGTTTCTTTTCCCCCTAGCGAACCAAACAACAGAGGGTTCCCTTATCAGAGTGAATTTAAGGAAGCTATTAACTCTGAACTATCCAAAAATATGCTAATATGCTTTCATGCACCATTGTACATTTCTCCCGATGTCTACGCACCTGGTTTTCGTTATCAGTGGACGGCAGTGCGGATTGTTGACTAGAGTTCAGTTCACAAGAGACGCTCCGGGAGCCGAGCATGCTGGGAGGCTGAGGCGCTCGTCTCTTCTTCGTCATTTCTGAAGACGCCGTGGATGAGGCGGAGTTTGCGCTGGAACAGCCCGTATTGTTGGCACGCTGATCTTTCAGCACTAGAGAGGTGGCAGTGCTGATGGGGGTGGTGTTGGTAGCAGTCTATTGTCGACAGAGAAAGATAAAGATAAATTAAAAGAACAGGGTGGAACAGGAAACAGGAAGTAGCAGAGGCTAATTAGATGTCTGATGCAGATACAGAAACATCCAAAGGAACAACCAAATTCTGCTTTCATGTTCGTTAAAATAATAGATGATCAAACAGATCTTAAAGCAAGCACCAGGAAAGGCGATATTTACAGTATATCTGGAAGGGAAAACAATCTGTTCTGTATAACTGCGCACATGGTTAAAAAAAAGGTGCACATAGGAGGTGACTCATGAAGCAAATATGATTACCAATTAATAATTCAGTGCAATGCATGGAGAGCCAGGACATTAAAGTTAAGCTTGAGAATTTAAGAGACAGTAAGATCTAACAGACCTCTTCAGCCGATTTCCTGCTTCTTCTGAACAAGCCGAGTAATCCACTGTTCTCTTTCTCTCCGAGGACTTTCTCCTGCATCGCCAATTTGTCCTTCTTGCAATCTGGACAGACACACAAAAGCAAACACATTGCATATAATGAAATGTGCATGTAACTGAACAGTGATACATTTTTAATTTTTCGGTATGACTCAAGGTGTGTTGCACATGTACATTTCTATCAAGTGATACACGAAGCAAGCACAAGCATCACGCTCTATTAATTAACTAATGCTGTCGGTATCAGATGTGTGAAGTAATATTAAGTCATCATTTTAGCACATTTTATGATCATTCTGAAGCACTAAAGCAGAAACTTGATATGAAAGTTTATCATTAAAACCTGGCAAGTCTATAACTATGTCGTCAAATGGCGGAAAAGGGTCTGCGCAAATCTGCTCTACGGACATGTTTATTAGACGTATTAATGTTAAATTTATATATTTGCATACACAGCAGCCTTTATTTTCAATTTCATGTAGAAACACCTCAAACTGCATGCAGAATAGACATGTTTACACACATACACTTTCAGTAAGACATGGCCATAGTGCGTTTAAGTACCTTTATTAGTCAGCGTTGCCGAGTCAGTTGGGGAACTTGAAACAGCTGTGAAAAGATTAAAAAAAAAAAAAAAAAATTTAAATAGTTGTATTTGCAAAAACAAAAACAAACCAAAAAAAGTCACTTAAGACCAATATGATGAAGCGCTAAGATCTAGATCTTCACAGCTAAGGCTACTGGAACGTTCCAATATAGAAACCTTTCCAAGAAACTTTAAAATCATGAAATCAAAATAGGAGTTTTGTGGCTTTTGGGATATAATTTGGAGTAATTGCAAGATAGACCTAAAATATAAAAATTGCACTTTATACCTTATATTCGCAGTAAAACAAAAGAAAACACAGGAATTTGCTGTGTTGCTTCCAATTTGTCAAATGCTAAAAAATTTAAAAAAATGTAAAGCACATTGCTGTGGCTCAGGCGTTAGAGCGGGTTGTCCACTAATCGTAGGGTTGGCGGTTCGATTCCCGGCCCACGTGACTCCACATGCCGAAGTGTCCTTGGGCAAGACACTGAACCCCAAGTTGCTCCCGATGGCAAGTTAGGGCCTTGCATGGCAGCTCTGCTACCACTGGTGTGAAAGTGTGTGAGTGAATGGGTGAACGAGACACAGTGTAAAGCACTTTGGAAAAAAGCGCTATATAAGTGCGCCATTTACCACATTTTGCATCAGTCCTGTTACTTTACATAGTGGAAATGCAAACCAGTTGAACTTTTTTAGCTCCTCCACAGGTTCCACAACTTATCTAGAGAATTTCTGTGACAAAAAAATAAATAAATACCTTTTGCATACAGGTCTCTGATGCCATAGTCGTTGAGCGTTTTAGTCAGATCCAGAGGCTCTTCTGATTGGCTGTCTCTCAACAACACAGTGATTTTTGGATCCATCTCACACTTGTCACACACAGCTGGCATTAACTCGGCCAGGGGAACCCTGGGACTGACTCGCACTACGGCCTTATGGGACTTCCTGTAGTTTATCAACAGACGCACTGTGGCCTGAGAGTGTGAAATGGTTAGAGAAACAAAGATGGACAACAATTAACTAAGGAATGAAACCCAATGGGGCATGCTAGGAAAATAATTTAACGATGTATAGCATGTTCCAAAATACACGATTTATATTTATTCATTAAACAACATGGCATACTTTATATCCATTTATAGTTATATTTAACGTTATAGAACGTCCATGAAACAAGCTCCTGTTATTGCAGCTATAATCTGTTATTTCTCTTTTTTTTTTTTCTTTCTAATGAAGTTAATAAGACAAAAAACAATGCAGCTTGTCATTTTATTCAGAAACCAGAAAGCATAAACTCATCTCAAGACTCCTGTGGCATAAAACGTAAAGTTTTAACCTCTATCTTTTACAATCACTTACACTGGAGACTCCTTCCAAATCTGTCAAATAAGCCTCACTGCAAACTTCACCATATCAATAATTATGTTTTTAATCCCTTTATATCGAGAGTCTGCCAGACAAGACTCTGAATGAGTTGTTGCTATAGAAACGATAACGTATTATTAAATTACAAGGAGCATGTTTAAAATAAACCTCTGGTATTGTCTTTCAATATGTTTTGGCCAATCAGAATTGAGAATTCAACAGCACAGTGGTATAAACGTAAATAAAAGGACATCATCAGTGTGACATACAACATAGCAAGATTAGGAAAGGGGAGACTAGGCAAAGTATTGTTTTGATTCGTCTTCTCTTACCACAGGCATGTTTGGGGGCTTTCTGTTGTCACTTCGTTTAGGTTTAAGCGCAACAAGCTCAGCTTCAAGAGAGCCAATCAGAGAGCTGGGCTTGAATTTAAGCTTGTTGTGATTTTTGGAAAATAGCTCAAGCACATGGTCTGAGGGGTTCAGGTGGTACCGAGCACACAGAATGACCAGCACGTCCATCACTGGTTTACTGAAGGAACACACAAATGTACGTTATCCCACGGTGTCTGCATTCCACTTGAGTTACTCATTAAATTCATCAACACATTCTTTCTTTCTCTTGCTCTTTCTCACTCACCTGCTGTGCACGGTAACTGTTCTTTCGTGTCCCTCTGGGAGCAGCACGGTCAGGGTCAGGTCCCTTTCAATCACATCCACCTTCTCCATATTTCAACCAGTGTTTGGTGACAGGTATCCGGAAATGTCCACAATGTGTGTCCTATTGAAGTAAGATGTAAATATTTATCATATATAATTGAGTAATACGTCACTTATGTATATACAAAGATACTTGATTTTCTAATTATTAATGCAATACAGCCTTGGCAGTACTAATCACAGCACTAATAATATTTGTATTGTGTTTTGTGAGCCCGCTGTTCATTTTTGGAGGTTTAGCGGAAGTTAGTGGCACTTAGCTGAAGCTAGCATTTTTGCAAGTTAAAATATAAACAAACACAGGCTCTGTACTTTCTCTTTGTTTCCTCCAAAGTCACATTAACAAAAACCCATTCATTCATTCATTCATTCAGTCAGCCATCCATTTTCAGTAACTTCTTTATCACGATCAGGGTCGTGCTGGATCTGGAGTCTATCATGCGAGCTCTGGGTGTGAGGAGGGATATACAGTCCATAACAGGACACCATGTACACACACATGCACACCTAGGGGTAATTTTTTGAGAGTTGGGTGGAAACTGGAGAACTCTGACACGGCAAGAACATGTGAAACACCACACAGACAGTAAACAGTTATTTACAAGCAACACAACATGCTTAGTCGCAAAGCCTCCTTGTCCTTCTTACTTTAGCGCTTGGTGGTCCGCATAATGCATTTTATTTCCCCTCTCCCATTTAAGGAGCCTGGAGTTCCACAGAAATAAGAGATTTTCCTTTGGGCAAATATTTTGTTGAATCTAAAAGAATGTGAAGCCAAAATTCACATAAAATTGTGCTGACTTAAAAATCACTGACCGCACCTTTAATAGTGCCGTTTTCATGATTTATGCAGGTCATTCTCAACCATGAGACATCACAGGTTCTCGAGTTTGCTCTTGTATACTGTTTTTTGGTCCATAATGTACAGTTCCATGTACATTTGTGTACTAAATCTACCCCTAGTAAACACAGGGACAACAAGCAGAAAGAAACCTTCCACTGTGTCCGGTATTAAAGCTCTAATACAGTATTAGCGCTCTATAAGAGGGTGGTTTTTCCACTGCATAACAGAGCTACATGACTCACTGGGAATCTTTTAGCACCAAGTGGTGGAATGAAAATTATCTTTCATCTGACTCAGACCCTTCACACATGTATAATACAGGCTACCACTGGGGCTGCATGATGGTATTACGTTTAGGTATTCTTCTGAATATATTCAAAACACACAACGGTGAACATTTGACATAATTACTTATTGCATTATTTTGACTTCAATTATTTCTATTTCTTGAATAGAAATTTGTGAATATTTGTGAATGCCGGGTTTCAGCCAATCACACAGAAGCGAGACGGGCGGAGCTGGCTATAAGAGGAATATGATGTGTTTAAGTGTAGAAAAATGGCAAATCAGACCATGTTAAAGTATCTCTGCTCCTACTTTTGCTTTTTGACTTGATTTAAATAACGACCTTAGGTGCGTTTTTTTTTTTTTTAAATAACTACTTTAACATTAATGTTGTTATTCTTATTAACTTTTATAATTTAGTTTTTTTTCTGTGTACTGCTTATTTTGTGTACAGCACTTTGAGAAGCTGCTTTTAAAAGGTGCTCTGTAAAATAAAAGTTTATTATTATTAACATTAACAAATGAAAAAATTAAGTCAGAATTATTAAATAAATAAAACCACAGATTTTAAAATATATACAAAGAAAAATTCAGTAACATTAACCAGCTTAAAATGTATAAATACATTTAACAATTGTTACTGGTTTCCTATTATTTCAAATATGTTTATACTTCTAATAAAAAAGGCACAATCATTAATTAATGCTTCATGATACAGGCCCATGCTTATTATTTTAAGAATTAACCTGTGCATATTTATTTTTATTTTTTTTAATACATAGGCCTAACTTAAAAAATAATAAAAAGTTAAATAGGCCTATAAACCTCTAACCTACGTGATTTGCAATAATCAGTATGAATCACAAACTATTTAATGAAAGCGCATAAAAATCTTGCATTCGCGTGTTTCTTAAAAAAATATATAATAAAGAGAAGATTATTAATAGTTTTGGGTGCGACTCGCGCTGTGGAAGGGTTCCACGGAAGTGACGTCACCGTTATTCCCCTGGAGAGTCTATCACAAGAAACCGTGATCGCTAAGAATTCACACGTCCACATGGGTGGGTGTGGGGGTGGGTGTGGGGGTGGGTGTGTTTTCTCGGGTCAGTGGCATCACAGCTGCGCATTTATTTCGCGCCTCGCGGCCACAGAGACACGCACCAGCGCGCACACACCGCACACGCCCCGCGCGCGCTTAACGGGTGACGGCGCGCGGAAAAAGCCCAACAAAAAATTCTAAACAAAACAAAATAAGACGCGCACCTGATGCCAATTTAAGCACGCGCGCTAATTATCCGAGTCTTATAGGATAGCGTTTTAAATTTGTTTACTTAGTGAGAACGGACACAGTAAGTGTACAGGTCAGTCTTTATAATCAGATTAAAGTCTTGTATTTTGTCCGATTTGTGTGTACGACCATTTATTTCGTTTTTTTTTTTAAATAATTATTATTTATTCATTTATTTTAACAGATTAGAAAATATGAATTCTCAAGTTTTCAAGACACAAGTCATGTCGAACTTTCTGCTAGGTTAGTTGCATCAAGGTACAAGAGGAATTATAACTATACACAGGAATGCATAAAATCACAAATAACACTCAACCCAAGCCATGTTTGTGCATGCTTATAAACTTACCTCTCTGCTCGCCTGCACAACGTGTTGTCCTTTCAAACCTCTCCAGTCAAGTAAGTGTGTATGTTTGAGAGAAGAGAGGCATAGTGGGTAATCTGCTTTGCTGACAGCACCTTATGGACCTCCCCAGTCCTGTGACATCAACAGCTCTCTTTCCTGTGTTGTTGTTTTTTTGTTTTTGCATACAGCTTTAATTTAGAGAAGATGGTGTTGTATTCAGAATGAGTTTTGAAAACTTTGGATAAAACGAAGTTATATCCAAATAGTGTGTGAGTTTGTGAAATTTTGTTCATTACATTTTTGCTTGATGCATTTTGTTGATTATATTCCTATTCAGCAGGTTCATATGTGTAAAACACCAGATTTAGCTCCTTTTCTCTTTTGCGCATTTACACATTTATCTATTTAATCTCCTCTGATATGATCACTGTAATACTGTGGCATTTTTTAGTGAACACTCAAACGTTCTGGACATTGTGTAGCACAGAAATGTGTGTTAATGTGCCAGATGATGCAGGAAGCTTCAGGAATGTGGCAGCGAGTCACACAAGAGATTAGTAATCAGCTTACCTTTACTTACGGTCTTATCACATACAGAGTGTGTGTAAGAGGACATTCCATGTTATACTTTTAAATGTCTTTTTATTATCTAAAATACTGTCCAATAGTTGAACATTGTTAATAATAGCCTACAGATTAACAATATATTTTTATACGGATCTGGAGTGGTAACTTTTGTACCTTTTTAGTGTGAGTCTTTTACCTGGACAGGTGTATGCATTTCAATGATTTACTCTAAAAGCTAATGAGTGGTGGTCCTTAAGATCCAATTAGGCATTATATACTTTGCAGAGTGCTGTTATAGGAATCAACAATGGAGTGCTGTGATGAAGTGAAGCAGAGTTTATATCCCTGAAGTTGATTATTTTTCAATATTCTTCAGAAGTCACAGTGTTTTATTCCTCCTATACCACAGTGATGTGCCAACTCTGACACAACATTTTTTAATAATCCATGCATTTACTGTTGCGGAACATCTGCGAAAAACAAGCTGGCTCCTGTTATTGCTTTTATTACTTTAATTAAAGCAGCTATATACTATAAAATATAAGGTTCCTACACTAAAACACATGAAGTGCAAAATGCCTATAAATGGTAAAATACAGGGACTTGTTCTCTTTCAAAAACCGTGGGGTGTGCAAACTTTTGCACTTGACTCTATACACATTGTGACCATTGTGCATATTTAACAATAACAGCATTATTAAATTGCTTCAGATTCTTAGTATCAGTTGAACACACACACACACACACACACACTTCATCAAACGGGAAATTCCACTGCATGTATTTGTGTGTAAGTCAATAATATGACCTCACTTCTTGTCGGTCCAGACACAGTAGACTGTTTACTTTACACATCCTCCAACTAGCAGTGAATTCAACATAGGAAGTACATGGTTTGTGTGTTTACATGCTTGTGTGTGTGTGATTGTGAACATGTTTTTATACCATGAGTGGGTTGTGTGTATGTACATGTGTGCGGTTTGTGTATGATGTGTATGTAAGTGTGAATGGAGTTGAAGGTGGTGTTTATCGTAGGAACTCTAATGAAAACACATGACTGTGCTAATACTCTTTCTCTCTCACTTTGTGTGTGTGTGAGTGTGTGTGTGTGTGAGTGAGTGTAGTAGAGGTTGGCAAAATGTGTCTATACCTGTGTTTAATAAATCTTAAGTAGATTGTTAGGTTGTAAACGGATGTTTGCACTCTGGTTTTTGGTTTAAATTTTTCTGGCCCTGAAATATGCTCGTGTACATCCCCCTCGTGCGGCCAAAACAGCTCTGACCTGTTAAGGCATGGACTCCACAAGACCTCTGAAGGTGTGCTGTGGTATCTGGCACCAAGACGTTAGCAGCAGATCCTTTAAGTCCTGAAAGTTGTGAGGTGGGGCCTCCATGGATCAGACTTGATTGTCCAGCACATCCCACAGATGCTTGATCAGATTGACAGCTGGAGAATTTGGAGGCCAAGTCAACACCTTGAACTCGTTGTCATATTTCTCAAACCACTCCTGAACAATTTTTGCAGTGTGGCAGAGCACATTATCCTGCTGAAAGAGGACCCTGCCATTAGGGAATACCGTTGCCAGGAAGGGATGTACTTGGTCTGCAACAATGTTTAGGTAGGTGGGAGATGTCAAAGTAACATCTACATGAATGCCAGAACCCAAGGTTCACCAGTTGTCCTTCCATGGACCACTTTTGGTAGGTACTAACCACTGCATACCGGGAACACCCCACAAGACCTGCCGTTTTGGAGATGTTCTGACCCAGTCATCTAGACATCACAATTGGGCCCTGGTCAAAGTCGCTCAGACCCTTATGCTTGCCCATTTTTCCTGCTTCAAACACATCAACTTCGAGAACTGACTGTTCACTTGCTGTATAATATATCCCACCCCTTGACAGGTGCCACTGTAACCAGATAATCAACATTATTCACTTCACCTGTCAGTGATTTTAATGTTATGGCTGATCAATGCATAATTTTTCACTATTGACACATGGCCTTGGAATCTTATGAGGTATTTTTCACTGTAAAATCATCCTACCTGTTTATTTTATATCAGTAGGACAGTCTGATAGGGTATTTTGCACTGTAAAATCATCCTATCATTGCCTAATAAGAATCTCCGGTAAAGTTACACTGAACTGATAAGGTATAACTGAGGCAATTATCCAAAGTCAAGTCTTTTCTGCCTTTTAACGATTTTGAAAGGGTTATGCATGTTTTTATTTCAACTCACCTTGACTATTGCAATGGGCTTTATGTGGGTATGAGCCAAGCTTCCTTAACACGTTTATAGATGGTACAGAATGCTGCTGCTCATCTGTTAACAGGAACCCGCAATCGAGAACATATTACACCAGTATTGGCCTCCCTTCACTGGCTTCCTGTTCATTTTAGAACTGATTTTAAGATTTTAACTTTAGTATTTAAATTGTTAAATGGACTAGCCCCACGATATCTGTCTGATTTAATACAACCACATGCTCCATCAACAGCACTTAGGTCCTCTGAGCAGTTCCTTTTGCTCAAAGAACAGGGGTGACCTTGCTTTTGCAGCTGCAGCCCCAAAACATTGGAATAATTTGCCTTTACATGTTAGAAAATCTGACAAGGCAGGACAAATGGACAGAAACTTGGTTTAGTGTTATTTTGATAACGCAGTGTTTAACGCACTTAACTGAAAACAGAAATGAAGTGTGTGTGTGTGTGTGTGTGTGTGTGTGTGATGCTGAAATGAAACTGGGTAATTTATCGTTGCTGTCAGACAGTCCGCTCACTCCTGTCTCAGACTCTTCCTCCTGGAGCTGCGGTCCGTGACGTCACATCCACTATTGGCACACGCTGTTTCTCCCGGAATCAATTAGCCTACTCATTCATGATGGCTTTCTCGAGTATTGTAGCAGTTGTTTAATATATAAATATATATTCACATAATATAGTCTTATAATCAAATAGTAAATCATATATAAGTACTGTATGCATACATATAAACGGTGTGTAGACAGATTTTGGTTTTCCATTTTTAATGAATGAATAAAAACTAATATTCATTTATATTAATTAGTATTAATAATAAAAGGGGTATTTTGTACTTTAATTAATCACACACATATGATTAATTAAAGTGCAATATATATATATATATATATATATATATATATATATATATATATATATAATTATATTCGATATGTACAATGTTATGTTCATAAATAATTTTTAGATATTTGTATATTTGTATTATATTTTTTCTCGTTTTTTATTCAAATGTTTTTGTTTGTGTTTTTTTCATATACAATTTTTTTTTTATCAATATACTCCAATGTGTTTATGTAATGTGATTGTGTAATCATAACTTGTTCAATTAAAAAAAAAAAAAGGTTGTACACTCTGAACCCAACTTTATTTTGATACTAAATCAGGGTGTGAAGTTGATCCTAAACCGTATATTGAGAGGAGTTAAAAACTAGCTTTTAACATACATTTTAAATATTTTCACACCACTGTCACTTAAAGCACAATGTAATTAGCAATGCGTAAATAAAATGATGGTAAACTTTTGTCGTGCAGAGTGACAAGTTTCACCATCAGCATCCGTCAGAAACAGGAAGTACTACATCTATGATCTAGAAGCAGTTAGTTTATGTCTTTCTGAGTGCAATATAATATAATATAATATAATATAATATAACACCACATGTACTGAGAGTCTTTCGTCAGTGTGTAATATTGTTGTGTTCATGCTGTTGTTTTAATTTGATACAAACTGCCCTGGAAAAAGACCAGAACTCTGAGGAGTCTGGGTTTTGTGTCTGATCAGAGTTCCCCTTTCCCAAAGCCATATCTTTCAACAATACTTCATCCTCTCCTCTTCCTCCATCCTTTTATCCTGCTCTTCTCCATCACATCCTTCTGCATTATTGAAGCCGATGGCCATTTGGGAAGCTGCTGCCTGATTTATTCCTGCTTCTTTTACATTTTTATGCTTTTTCTGTCAGCCCTCATTAGTAGATTTGGTGATTACTTTTATGCAGGACATGAAGTTCCAGCCCAGACCTCCATTGACGGGAGAAAGGGAGGAGCATATTGACATGATGCTGGTGGAGAACAGACTTTTCAGGTTTATGCAAAAAAGTATTCAAAAATGTGTTGCCTTAGTTTATTATTTATTTGTAGCTTTTTCCTCAAATACTGTGTGTGTGTGTGTGTGTGTGTGTGTGTGTGTGTGTGTGTGTGTGTGTGTATACGCTAAGTTTAGGACTAAGCCTGCAGCCTCACTGGCTCGCTTCAGAATCAAGCAGGATTTGGTGTGTATTTTGCAACATTATGTTGAAAAACTGTGAAGGAAAAGCACAGGAAAAAACAGAAACTACCCACCTGTGCCTTGGTGAATACACTAAAGCCCATACCTATAACAATTGTGTATGTATGTATACTTTGTGACTCCAGTGTGTGTGATGCTGAAGACACAGGGCTTCATCCAAGTGGATGCACACGCACACATCTGGAGTTTGTAAGGACTGTTCCCCTGCCGCTCATGGTACACGTGCGTTGTGGAGACTACGTCGTAATGATGCTGTCCTCAGCTAAAATGCACGCGCAGGTTACTTTACTGTCCTTACGCACTGTTCCATTGTGCTGCAGTTTACACACCAAGCGTGAGAACTTCTGATCAAGATGGCACTGTAAATGGATCACACATTCATCGTCTACTTTATTAGGAACGCCTGTACACCGGCACAATCATGCAGTTATCTAAGCTGTTGACTTGATGTTTTGATTAGATATGTGCATGAATGTGCACATGTACAGGTGAGTGTATGTCCTGATTATAATGAGTGTATGGTAAATGGTGCACTTAAAGAGCACCATGTCTCATTCATGCATTCACACACACTCACACACCAATGGTAGCAGAGCTGCCATGCAAGCTTGGCATGTGCCTTCGGGAGCAATTCGGGGTTCAGTGTCTTGCCCAAGGACACTTCGGCATGTGGAGTCATGCTGACCAGGAATCAAACTGCCAACCCTCCAATTAGTGGACAACCCGCTCTACCACCTGAGCCACCACAGCCGCCATGCATATGAGTGCATATGTAAGTAGTGTGCATGTCTGTGTGTGTGTGTGTGTGTGTGTGTGTGTGTGTGTGTGTGTGTGTGTGTGTGTATGTGTGTGTCTCATGTAGCCACCTAGACTTGTCTTTTCCAACCATGTCTGAAGGTACGTTTACAGTAGGCGTTCCTACTACTACTGGTTGCCATAGCAACTTTTATCAGTCGGTGGTGCACCTAGCATTCCCCTTTTGACAACAAAACAGTTTTCTTGCTGCTAAAATGAAATATTTTGGAGGGAGAGCATTTGTATATAAAATTCACTAGTTCATATATGCATCATATCCTATGAGACGAAGCAGAAGCAGTATAGTGGAAGCCAGTTGCCGCTGAGAGGCTAAGTAGTGGGAAAAACGATTCCCGCCCTATGACTCAATCAGATGCAATTTATGATGGTTTATTTCACTCCAAAATCGTGAATGGTAATATGCATGTAAAGACAGGCAACAGAAAGTGAGAGTCCCATCTTCTCACCCCCTCTCTCTGCTAGCTGAACAAACTGTCCTAGTTAAATACTCGCCTATGCCCATGTGTCCAACCCACTACGTGGAAGTGATTTACATTTACTGCACCTACAAGTGTGCGCTTTGCCATAACGGCCATCTATCTGTGGCGAAAACGCAAGCACCAGGCTGTCTGGGTCCACGAAACAATTCGGACTCACAGGCAGCATGGCGGATCACGGATCGTGAATAGTGGTTTGTCGGGGTTGCCTATCTTGAGGCAAATCTGCCATCTGCTGATGACGTATAGTTCAATGTAGACGTCTGCAGACTACACACTTAGACAAAATTATTCTTATGGCAACACTAGCACCATGATCCAATATCTCTGTCGTAGATATGCCAGCATGTAATTACGTCCACTATGTTTCACGTCATAGTGAATTTGCCGTATTATCTTATAATTATCTGTTTTGGAGTATATCTATATTCTTTTATTGCTAATAAAATATAGAAAGCAGACTGACTGCCAGTGTCTCACTATATCGTTTGTATTTATATTTTGTTCCATTTTGGTACCATGATGATCAATTATTAGTATTTAAAGATGCACTATTTCGAATTTTTTTCTCAGTATTTAAAAATGAACTAGCTTTGTTAACAGAATTCTGACCTGGAGCATAAGAAAAGCTGTAAGATGGAGTTAAAGACAGAAAAAGCCATTTCCACACTGAAAAAAACAACAACAAAAAACAGGTGAATCAGGCCTGCTCTACTGTCTTCACTCCCATTGGTAGTCCTTGCACCAAGTCGATCCAAATTTGCATAAAGTTAAACTTTTCTCAACTTTGTCGCGTCGCTGGACACGCCCACATCTAGTCACAAATGGCCGCCGTCGCTCATGTCGCCAGCTCTCATTGAAAATGAATGGTATCCGGTTGCTTTGTTGCTGCGAGTCTCTGTATGTGTGAACGCTTTAAGCAGTGCGCACGGGATGTCAAAACCGAGACGATGCGTCATGCGTCAAGCGAGGCTCGCGGCGGCTCGAGCTCTTGGGCGAAGTGATCTCTGTAATGCAGTAATGAGCTGCTCTGTGCTGTCTGGGTTTTTGCTGTTTTTTCCTAAAGAGGACAATTGCAAATAAACTCCTTGGTCTTGCACACTGAGTAGCAGACATACCGGGGAAAAAAGCACGCCACATATTTTGCCAAAGAATTTTTGTATCGTATCGTAATTTTTTGGGTTTTGTGCCCATCCACCTTCTGAGTACACGGTGTTCCACAGGGCTGAACACGTGTGTTGCCAGATTGCGCGTTCTTACTCCTCGGTTGTCCTTTTAGTTGGTTAAAATCCATTTGCTTTGACGTACGGACAAAATAATATATAGAGACACATTTAAACATTCTAAACACTTATACTACTCTATATATTATGAAAAAATGTAGATTTAATTCATCTATAGTAACCACTTCATCCTGGTCATGGTGGATCCCGAGGTTTTCATGGGAATCCTTGGAACAAGATGGGAGTAGGCTACATCTTACGGCTGTATTCATATAATGAATATAGACATTAACCCGAGCTCAGGATTGACCCGGGGTCTCTGGAGCTGTGAGGCAGAAACTTTACAGACTGTAACATGCAGCCCAGAATATGCGATCTTCAGGGAACAGTGTCTGAAATTTGCATCCCCGCTTCATTTCTAACTAAAAAGAGTGATGCAGCGGCGCTTTAGTCTTTTAGACTGTCCAGCTCTCTCACCTCCTCATCTGTACACTCAACATTCATCCTTATACTACATGTCAACGCCATCTTACTAGACATCTCATATATCGACTATATGTTGCATTATAGCTGCAATGCATTCTGGAAATCCAACTCTGAGGAGTGCATCAGCATCTCTAGTTCTTCATTGGATTTCTCATTAATATGATTGCTGGACAATGTTGAGTGACAAAATAAGTTCTTGCTATTTCCTTTTTTCAGAGCTAACAGCAAAACTTGAGTTTTGTGATTTGGCGATAGCAGAAATGAACACAAGATCAAGCAATATTCAGAGGAGCTTGCAGTTTTTCAAAATTACTGCAGATTTGGGCCAAGACGAGTCATGTGACATCATCACAAAGTGCATTCAGCCAAAGCCCTATTTGATTCACGTGCGTCGAACATGAGTACAGCTAAAAGGTCTAATTTACCAACAAACATCACTGCAATTTCACCAATTCAAGTAGTTTTCCACAAAAAAAGCACCAAAAACTCTGCAGGTTGCATCGCAAATTTTAGGAAAAGCCACAGCATTTTTTTTTTTTTGGCAAAAGCATTTTTGGCCACAACAATCACAAACAAAAATACTGCTCAAAATTTTTACTTAAACAAAACCTTATGTTTAATATTGTTGAAATGTTTTTTATTCTATTGAATGCTATTGTACTGTAACTGTGCTAGCAAAAATAACGTCATCCAGTGATGTCAGAACCTAAGCAGCACCTAAACTAACAAACTAGCACCAAAATCAATAAACATTTAAAACCATCAAATATTTCAGCATATACATACTGCATTGAATGTGTTTCAGTGGTTTCCTTTAGCATTAACCAAAAATGTAAAAATAAATAAATAAATAAAATAAAATAAGAATGAAATTAAATTAACCTATACTTATTAGGCGTTTTTTTGTGGAAAACTGCTTGAATTGGCGAAATTGCAGTGATGCTTGCTGGTAAATGAGACCTTTTAACTGTACTCATGTTCGACGCACGTGAATCGAAGAGGGATTTGGCTGAATGCGCATTGTGATGACATCACATGACGCATCTTGGCTCCATAACTAGCAAGTTTTCTAACTATACCAACTACAAACCGTTAAAGCAAGCTTGCAACAGTGCACACAGCATCACTGTAGTTCGTGAGTGTGATCAGCAGAGGGCGTTCCTCTCCTTCAGCTCCTGGAGAACCTCATGTCCTGCATATGTTGGTGATTTTCCTGCTCTAACACACAAACCTCAACTCAGGAAAGCTGATAATTACTTGAAACAGAGCAGGAGAACACTAACATGTACAGAACCAATTGTGACACTGTACAGTAGAGTGCAAAACACCAGATGTGATGTACTAGTTTGACATGTTGTTTGGAAGGATCCGGTTAAGCTACGTCATGTAGTCTGTGTTTATGGATATGTGACAGCATGGCTCATTAAGAGTGAATCAGGATTATGGGTCATCGCTGTTAGGTGATATGGTGATATGATGAATTGCAAGAACATGAGGATTACAAAATAAGGATGCGTCATTGATAAAAATATAAAACTCCAGTCTAATGGGAATGTAGTGTCAGTAGGGTTCATTAGAGAATGGGGAAATGTATGTCTCGCTGTATTAAAACGATGCAATTAAGATGCAGATTATTGGCATAGTTTACGCACAACTAGAGCAATCAGATCCATTTTTATCCCTTGGTAATAAGTGAGGGTAATAATGATGCTGATGTAATACAGTTTCACACAGATGCTTGTATTTCCAAGTTGTAAAACGTCTACCTTTAGTCAAGGTAACCAGGATATGCTTATATTTGATCTTTATAGTAAAAGGTGCTCATTTTGTGAGTGAAAAGTTTTACTCCAGACTACTCCAGGTGATAATGGTTCCATGTCAGAAAGTTGCCAAAACAACAACTACTTGAAGGAAAACTCCTCCCTAAAATACACGACATTATATCGCAATACTTGTCTTCTGTTTGGTGATCATTTGTTATTCGATGTTATATTTCAGTTATTCCTGTGAAAAGTTAGCAGTTGTGTCCTGCACTGATGTCCCAAATGGACATTGTTGTTGCTAGCGTAGTTACAGTGGTGTTCAATAGGTGAAAAGAAATGAACAAATATGAGGGATGATGGTGATGTTGACTGTCATATTACTGAGAGTTGGACTCAAAGTCTTAGAATGCTTTGCAGCTTAAATTTGATGCAGTTATGGGTATTACAGTGAAAACAGACTAGATAGGGGGATGGCACGGTGGCTTAGTGGCTAGTATGTTTGCCTCACACATGCAGGGCTGGATGTACGAATCCTGCTTCCCAATGCTCCTTCAGGTGTTTCCTCCCCCTAAGTCCAAAGACACAGGTTGTAGGCTGATTGGGATTGGCAAATTGTCCATAGTAATGAGTAATGAGTCTTTATTGGTCACAGCACAGTGAAATTCTTTTCTTTGGATACCCAGAATGCCAGGAAGTTGGGGTCAGAGCACAGGGTCAGCCATGATACGGCGCCTCTGGAGCAGAAATGGTTAAGGGCCTTGCTCAAGTAACGTATGAATGGGTGCATGATTGGGCCCTGCAATAGGTTGGCTCCCTATTCAGGGTGTCCCCTGCCTTGTGTCCCGCATTCCATGGCATAGGCTCCAGGCTCTCAGCGACTCTGTGTAGGATGAGCAGTACAGAAAATGGATGGACGTTGATAAAAGAAGTTTAAACAAAAATAAATAATAAAAATTTTGGCGTGGACTCCATTGAAGATGACAAGATGTTTCGTTTTAAAGTTGTGCTTAGACACTTATGACACACTTCATAACCACAGTTCAATCCGTGTAGGCCTTCACTGCTAAAAATATGTCTCTGTGTGTGTGTAAACAAATCATTTGCTATTGTTTCTATTGCATAATTGAATATGTCTATCACGTAAATAAAAGCAAGACACGTCCACGTCTCTAGTTATGTCATCCAGCATCTGTCCCGAGTTACACGCGCGGGTGGGGTCCGGGGGGGGGGGGGGGGGGGGGGGGATTGGTTGCGGAGGGGTGGGGTGTAAGGTACGCCGGTGCACGCGCGTACAACAGCCCCTGCGACAACCGGAAGCGCCTACAGGCGACACATGGCAAGACAAACGACGGTCGAGAGAGCAGTTTTCATAGGATAAGCAACCGAAAGCGCGCTCCTGTTCTCCATCAGAGCATCACACCGCATGTAAAGAAGATCTGATTTTATATACACGGGAGAAAAAGAGGCACTGGATCATAAATTAATTAATTGCTTTAATAAATAAATAAGAGGAAGGGATTCGGCAGTCACACAGCGGGCTTCGCCATGGTGAGTGTTGGCTAAACAAATCAATGGAGAAACGTCTAGAGAAAAAAACGCTATTAGATAAATGACATGATATGTTTTGAATCTAGGATGAAGGTTTAGGTTTATTGGTCCTCAGATAGACTAATATTAGGTTGGGTAATAATGGCAGAAAGGAGAGGGTCGGTTATAAAATAATAATAATAATAATAATAATAATAATAATAATAATAATAATAATAAACAATCAGTCGACTGCAGTGATTACTGAATGTGTTGTGGCTAAACCCACTGCACAGAGACATGGTTGTGTTCGCGTTTTGAACTTGTAATGCTTTTTATTCATCAATGGGATCCATCCATGGTGTGTTTATTAGTATTGTTGTTATTAGTATTTTTTAAAAAAAATGTATTTCTATTAATATGACAGTTGCTTTTGTGGTGTTTGGCATATGGAGGTTTAAAGGCTCCGTTTTTGAGCCGAATGATAGGATGATCGGATCTAATCTAATCACTTCTGATCTGATTTATTCTTATTCATTAATTAAACAAACAAATATCTCTATCGTATTGCCATATTGCGTTGGTGGTAAATACAAGGTTAGCTAGACATATTATATATTTTTAAGCTATTTTGTTTTTTTTTTCGTTGGGGGTGTGTGTGTGTGTGTGTGTGGGGGGGGGGGGTTGGATATAATGAGCGTTATGTCTGGTGTGTGTGCGTGTAGATTGTCATCAACAGATTGTGATAGTTGTATGATAGCACTGTGATGAATGCTTGTGATTTGTTATTACATAATAATTTCTAGGCCTGAATCGTATGTATTGATGAGGGATGAGGAGTGTCAGTGAAAAGGCGCGCTCAACACCCTCCATCTCCTCTTCCTCCTCCTCTCTCTCTCTCTCTCTCTCTCTCTCTCTCTTTCTCTCTCATCTCCACACCCACCTCTCGATTGGTGGTGTTTGGAGGTTGCTGAAAACCGAGGAATCAGAAAAGTCTAATAGCAAAAAATCAAATAGTGCACACGCCATTTAAATATATATATATATATATATATATATATATATATATATATATATATATATATATATATATATATACACACAATGTATGTATGTATGTATGTGTGTGTGTATTTATTTATTTATTTATTTTTATGCACAACCTAATCGACCCTCCTCCCCCTGCTCAGTAAGAAGGCACGCCCAGAGACGTTTTCGTTGTCGCCTAGACACCGTTTAACCCTTTCCGGTGCGACTGCTTACATCAATCTCGGTCTCGAGCTCTAGCTCGAAGTGTCGCGAAGCTTGTGGCAGGAGCGAGCGAGAGGCGGATGGTTTCCTATGTACCAGATAGTCTGATCCTATATACCAGATAGGCTATAAGATGCTGTTTGGAAAGGAGGAAAACCTGTGACGCGCACGCGCGTGTGGAGGGAGCGGACTCCTGGTAAAAAAAAATAAAATAAAAAAATAAAAAAAATAAAAGAAGCGAGGGAACAAAATTCTAGGCTTTTTTTCTCCTCCTGCGCGGTGGAAATGAACAGACACGTCAACATGGCGACAGCAGCTGCGCTCGTGCGTTCCGACACGAAGCCGTGGCAGTGAAGGTAGGGCCTTACCTGCCTCCTAAACACGAGAGAGAGAGAGAGAGAGAGAGAGAGAGAGAGAGAGAGAGAGAGAGAGAGAGAGAGAGAGAGAGAGAGAGAGAGAGAGAGAGAGAGAGAGAGAGAGAGAGAGAGAGAGAGAGAGAGAGAGAGAGAGAGAGAGAGAGAGAGGTTGTTCGCGTTTAAACGTGTCAAGTCAATGGAGGGAGAGACCGGATATGTCGTGAGAGGCACGCGCTCATAGGTGACCTTGTCCAGCATCCTTATTGACGACGGATTTTTAGGCATCGATGAAATGACACCCCCTACTTGCTCATGATGAAATTGTGTGTTTGATATTTTGTGCCTTTTTACTGGCGTCTCTATCCCACTTTCTATATCCTACTTGTTGCTGAAAGCAACCGATCCTCGGTTTATCGTTTCAGAATCATCTCTGCAGATCATCCAGTTTATATCTCTTTTACATATTCTTTAAAACACGTCATTATAACCGGGAGACCTTACTTTACTACGTTACTGCGCCCTTTAGACTTCACGCGCTCACGGTGCAGTCTAAATCATCGGCGACGTTTAAAGAAAGGGTGTGTGTGTGTGTGTGTGTGTGAACACACACCTCTTATCATTTTATTATCCGTGGCAAACTGCGTCTGATATGAACACAAGCGCACGTCACATGGCGTTAACGTTAACGACGGCCTGCCGGAGGAAGTGCGTGCAGCTCCGTTTCAGCACCGCGGACAGCCGCTGTTTTGACGTTTTCAACCGCACCAGGTTGAGATTAAGGGTTCGGGTGGGTGGGGGACGTCCGGGGAAGAGCCGATTTCATTTCGATTTCAAGGCGTCGGGGCTGCGATTTTCACGTGCACGTGAGTATAAATCATGCCAAATAACAACCAAAAAGTACAACAAGTGAAAAATGTCACGTCAGGTAATATATATATTTTTAAACATTTGGATATTTAAGGGGTAAAAGCTTAGGCAAACACTGAAAGGTTTCGCAGAACCTTTAAGTGCTGCTCCAGAGAGAGAGAAAGAGAGAGAGAGAGAGAGAGAGAGAGAGAGAAGTGGTAAAAATGTTCTAGATCGACAATCTTTCAACAATTCATGGGATGTTTTTTTAGTAGATAAATTGCAAAATAACATTGCATTTCCGTGTATTCCATTCAAAAACCAGACGGGATCTTGTCAGCGAAATTCTCTTCTACATAGAACCTCTAAGGGTTCCTTTAGAGAGAAAAGCTGAAGAACCCTTAAGGTGCATATACTGTAGATCTGAAGATAAATCACAAAATAGGGTTACGTTTTCTTATTTTCCTTCCAAAAACCATGAGCAATCTTTGACACAACACTACAACGTTCTGTTTTTGGTTTAGACATAGAACCTTTAAGGGCTCCCTCAGAAAGACAAACCCGAAGAACCCTTAAGGCTTCTAAATTCGACCTTTTACCCGAGTGTGCATTTAATGTGTAACTTTTTGTGTTTTAAATAAAAGATAAATTGATAAAATATATTTTCTACATTATTTTCCATCCAAAAACCATAAGGAATATTTGATGCAAGACTACAACTCTCTGTTTTTTGGGTTCTACATATAACCCTAAAAAGTTCTCCAGATTACAAGATCTCTTAAGAGACTAGCATCTTTTAAAATCTATTACATGAAAGAATTATTAAGTCAGAAATATAAATCAGGGTACTTTTCCACCGCACAATACGGTTCGACTCGACTCTGCTCGTTTTTTGGGGGGTTTTCCACCGTGAATAGTACCTGGTACCTGGTACTTTTTTTAGTACCACCTCGGTCGAAGTTCCGAGCGAGCCAAGCTGATACTAGATGTGAGCCACGCACTGAGGGAGTAGGAAATTCTCCTTAACGAGTGGTTCTGTATTGTGCCTGAATAAATTTGTCATTTAGTACATACTTTGCGTATGGTAAAATTTCATTAATTGAAAATGATGTATCATTTATCTCATTATAGATAAAATTACAACAAAGGTTTCTGTCTTAGATTTTTGCATCTTTTTACTGATTTCTGTCGTGGCTGAATCTAACTTAGTCATATCGAGCACTACGTAGGGTCTAGAACGCCGTTAATTTACATCCTTACTAGGGTCCGTGTTCAGTGAGCAGGAAAGGCATTTGGAATACGGCCTGACCGTGTATCTGTACAGGGCTTCAATAATACAGCATTATTCCTGCGTGAAGACGAGTGGAAGACAGCACCCACGTTGAAGTGGCACTAAACTGCAGTGGAAAAGCAAGCTCGGAAAAGTAAAGCTAGTCAAGTCGAGTTGTACTGTGCAGTGGAAAACTGGCTTAAGTCAGGAAGCGCTGCCGCCTCACAGGTCCAGGGTCTCCGGTTCGATCCTGAGCACTGTGCATGTCTGTTTGCCGCATGACTATGACTTTTTTTTCTCTGGGTTCTAACATGTTGATAGGTGAGGTGGACTATTCATATTAAATTGTCCCTAGGTGTGAGTAATTTGTGTGTGGATTCACTGTCGGGGCTGAATTCTTTCACCTTGGGTCCAGTGTTCCTGAGATTGGCTCCGGATTCTCTGTGACTCTGACCAGGATAAAACGCTAACTGAAGATGAATGAATGAAAGATATAAATGAATGGTATCATTTTAACCATAAATTAAGATGCTAAATGCTTATTTTATTTTTGTTAAAAGTCTAAATTAGTCATGCACTCATATGGGAATGCTGGTTAGATGTTGAAACAACATTTAAAAGAAA
Organism: Ictalurus punctatus; assembly: GCF_001660625.3. Lineage (NCBI taxonomy): Eukaryota > Metazoa > Chordata > Actinopteri > Siluriformes > Ictaluridae > Ictalurus > Ictalurus punctatus. Next base: position 13,643,858 of record NC_030427.2, on the reverse strand, counting down.
AAATCCACACTGGAATGTTTCATCAGGTGACTAAGGCAAAGGACCTTAGTCACCTGATGCAAGTCAATTGAAACATGGAACATTTTCCAAACTTTTTGGGCACATTGTGCTTCTTGTGTTGCTTCATGTACAAAAAGGCATTTGTATACAGTAAATGCATGTCATTTATAGTATAATGTAGTATGAAGTATATTATAAAGCGTATAGGTTCCCTATGTCTGGTTCCTCTCCAGGTTTCTTCCTTATGTCTTATCAGGGAGTTGTTCCTCGCTGCTGTTTCTTCTGGCTTGTTCTTTAGGGGTCGAAATCTACATCCATATTTCTGTAAAGCTTCTTTGTGACAATGTTTACTGTTGAAAGTGCTATATACAGTCCCTACAGAATTTTGTGGAGTTTTTTTGTGATTGCTGCAGCCAAAAAAGGCTTTTTTTGCGGAAAACTACTTGAATTAGCAAAATCGCAATCGCCCGGGAGTGTTTTGCATGGAAGGGTCTTTCGCAGTGATGTTTGTTGGTAAATGAGACCTTCTAGCTGTACTCGATGTTCGACGCACATGTATTGAAGAGGGCTTTGGTTGAATGCCCATTGTGATGACATCTCATGAAGCGTCTTGACCCAAATCTGCTGAAAATCTGCGGTAATTTTGAAAAATCGCAAGCTACTCCCAATATTGCAGCGTTTGCTTGATTTTGCGTTCATTTCTGCGTTCACAAAGTCGTGAAATCATGGACGGATTGTATTTCAATAAAATTTACATAAGATATGAAGGTTGGAGGGGCGCACGGTGGCTTAGTTGTTAGCACGTTCGCCTCACACCTCCAGGGTCCAGGGTTCAATTCCCGCCGGGGCCCTGTGTGTGTGGAGTTTGCATGTTCTCCCCGTGCTGCGGGGGTTTCCTCCGGGTACTCCGGTTTCTTCCCCCAGTCCAAAGACATGCATGGTAGGTGTCTAAAGTGTCCATAGTGTGTGAATGTATATGTGATGCCCTGCGATGGACTGGCACCCTGTCCCAGGTGTACCCCGCCTTGTGCCCGATGCTCCCTGGGATAGGTTCCCCGTGACCCTGAAAAGGAGTAAGCGGTAGAAGATGGATGGATGAAGGTTGGATTTACTGGAGGGATTGTTCTGGGATTATTGAGGAGTTTCTAAACGGGATACCTGGAGGAAATTTTGAGTTCTATCACAGCGACTGGATGGATGTGTTATAATTCTGCCTGTAATTGACATTTACACGCTGGAGGAGTATAACGGTCTCACTCTCAGACTGTAAGAAATGCAAAAATCTGGCATATGAGTCCAAATCATCTCTGGTATTGGAGTCCATCTTCTCAGTGCAGACAATTTTAATATTTCCTAGTCCCATGCCCATGCCTACACATACACCCACAACCAGACACACACACACACACACACACACACGCACGCTCAAATTTGCAGTACTGTGTAAATATGAGATTACCAATGAAAGTCTTATATCTCATAGAAAGTGTTGCTGGTTAAAAAAGTCAGTATTATATGCCATGTTATTACATGTGAAGTTCATAACGTCTGTTCTGCTTTAATGGCTCCTCTGGGTTCCTCAAGGGTTCTTTGGATAGTTAAGGGATCTAAGCTTCCTAAAGAGATGAACAGGGAAACACTGCTGTAGGTTCTACTTAGAACTTTTAAGTCCACCATTCAATACTTTTTCTTTTCTATAAGCGCGAGCAGATGATTTTACAATTATTATTATTATTATTATTATTATTATTATTATTATTATTATTTATTAATTAATTAATTAATTTATTTATTTTTTACAATTTATCTACAAAGAAAAGGAACATACCAAGAAGGTATGTTTCTTTTCTTTGTCGATAAATTGTAAAAATAAAAGAGTAATAATAATTTCTGTTTAAAAACTATAATGGATCTTTGATGGAGAAACTCTCTGTTGCAGGGTTCTGTGTAGAACCTTCGGTAGTTTCCCAGTTGGACAAGTCGAAGAATCATTAAGCAAAATATCAGACTGAGATATACAGTTGCAATCAAAATGATTCAACCCCCATTGCAAATCAGGTTTATTGTCAAAATTTACAGACTTTCAGCTGTTTGCAATGAAGAAATCCAACAAAAGCACTTGAAATAGTTCAACATGACGAACGCTTCAAGTGGTTTCCCCAAATTCAACTGAAAATGCAATTTATAATGATTTCTCCAGTCTCAAAATTATTCAACCCCTTCATAGCAAGCATCTTTAGTACTTAGTAGAGCACCCTTTTGTCACCGTAAACAAACTCCTCGTTGCATTTCAGCTTTTCTTCATTCATTATTCTTTATATAATTTATACTACATAATTTAATTCACCATTCCCTTGATTTATTTTTCCACATTTCATTTACACCTCTCTAAAATGCGTCCTTGAATTCGGCGAAGCAACCCGTCACAAAACTCCTCCTCCCACCCTCGCGCAAGGAATTGTGGGCAACATTAGCTGGAAAAGGGTCCACATATCCACATTTCGAAATTCTATCAGAAATAGTAGACCATCCGGGTAACTTTGTGATACTCATACGATTTGGGTCACTAATTCTAATCTCGGATACTGTTTAGGACGGATAGTAGGAGAATTGAGACGCAGGGATAGTTTTCAATCAATAAAAATAGTAGTTGTTAGTTGTTGTTGGTTTTTTTTTGTATTTTTTTTTGTATTTGCAACCTCAAGAGAAATTCACAAATAACTATTTCAATAATTAATGAATTCATTTACTGAAAATGTAACCACAAATACCCCAATTTCCTCAATTGCCATTTGACTAATTTGCTGTTTAAAACCCAGAATCTACCCGTTAAAGAAGGAAACACACAGCAGCAAAGACACCCACATCAGTGCTACGACAGAAATGCAAACTGAAACATAGTTTTTGGTATTCCCTGATGCCTCTCTCTCTAAGAGGTGTGTTCAGGCCACTGGGAGATGATGTGCAGAGACGTGGCGTTCTGTGTAATGGCTCTCCTGAGGTTTGTCTCAGGGTGGGGGGTTGGAGGATATAAAGCTGGTGTGTGACCGAGTTGTTTGTGACTGCGCTCTCAAAAGGGAACACACTGCACCGTTTGGGCGGCACTGAGGCGCTGTAGTGGGAGAGAAGAGAGGGCAAGAAAGCAAACATACAAACACACACACTGCATGTTCTATATCTGCTGTGTTAGTGTTAGATGTGAGCATTGTTTTGCTGCGATGCGAAGCAGAACCTGGCAGATCTGTGAGTCAGAGATGTTCCAGGAATGACGTAGATCAATGACATTGACACTCGTCTGCTATTGGTGTGTGATCACAGAAAAATACCAAACACTACGCAGCTGGACACAACCGTATAAAAATGGCGTTTGGCATTTCTAGTAGCCTAGCATTTCTGATCTTAAATTGTGAAGTGAACAGGGATTATTTCACGAATAATGTTATGTTAATGCTAATATTGCAGCATTTAAGTGAACGCTGTTAAGTAAGGAATAAAACACCTGGGGGTGTGCTGTTATAGGAAAAGAATCAATAGTGCGGTGGTGGGATGAAGTGTAGTTACTGCTACCACCCCAAAGTTGATCATTTTCCTATAACAGCACATCCAGAAGTATTTTCTTCCTCTGTCACCGCTAACAGTCCTTTTATTTATTATTATACAGTACAACAGTTGGTTCAAGGGCACAGTGGCTTGGTGGTTAGCACGTTTGCCTCGCACCTCCAGGGTTGGGAGTTTGAATCCTGCCCTGTGCTTCAGGGGTTTCTTCCCCCAGTCCAAAGACATTCGCTGTAGACTGATTTCCAAATTTTCCGTAGTGTACAAATGGATGTGTGTGTTATTGTGTCCTGGGATAGGCTCTGGGCTCCCCCCTACACTGTGTTGGAAAAGCGGTATAGAAATGGATGGATGGACAACAGTTAGCTCTGGTCCACTAATTTGATTGGATATGATCTGACTAGAAATCAGAGTACCCAGAGGAAACCCCCGAAGCACAGGGCGAACGTGCAAACTCCGCGCATGCAAGGCAGAGGCGGGAATCGAACCCCCAACCCTGGAGATGCGAGGCTAAATTAAAATAGAAAATTATGCAATATAGTAGCATTTTCACTAGTGAAGTTAATGAGACAAAAACAAAGCTTTTTTTATCATGTTACAGAGAAAACCGAAATAAACATCATGCAAGAACAGGCACATTAACGTATGCTTTGTAGCTGCACTACTGGCAGAGCTGCTCTTTTAGAAAATGAATTAACACCACCTGACCAATCAGATTAGAGAACTCACCAGCGCTGTGTTATAAATGATTATAAAAATCAAGCACCACAGAGTTGATTTATCACTGTATCGCCATGGAGTCTTGACCGAAGTTGAATTGTGACCTTCTTATACACTGCCACAGATCCTTTAGAGTTTAGAGTTTATGACTGTGTGTTTTTATTGTTACGGATAAACAGAAGCACTTGTGTGCCGTAAGAAGAGCTGAGCAGGAGTTGGGTTTCCACCAGAGGCTGATCATTTGGGTGTGCCCATTCTATTATGTGTAATAAAAGGCCAAATGAGACTTCGTAATCCACATCAGTCTTTAGAACGACTCCCGCGCTCAATTTTCCCAAGAATCTAGCAGTAATTTAGTGACTTTTCTTTCAGTCAGTCCCTCTCACTCTGTCTCTCTTATCCTTTATCTCTTCCTGCTTGGTTCTGTATCCACTCGCATTAATGCACTCTGTCCGCATGTTCTGAACAAGAGACTGGACGCTCAATCACAAATGAATGTTTTTTGCCTCATCATTCACACACATTATCATTCCTAGTCTTAAACACACACATGCATGCACACATACACAGTCATGACAAACGATCTTTGTGTGTCTTGTTGGAGAGAGGGTTTCTTTTCTCTTCGAGAACGATGTCCGTGAGGTTTCTGGGGGTTTGCAGATGATATGCCAAGAGATGTTTCATCACCTTGTAATTTTGCTGACCTCGCTGTCTCGGGGGCTGCTGTAGAGTCTCCCATAAATTCTTCATGTCTCATCAGGAGAGATGAGATTTGGAGACGCTTGTCATGCTCAAGAAATCTGTACCGTTCTAGGGGAAAATGTAGGATTGTAAAAATGCTTTAAAACATGAGTGTGTTATTGACAACACATTTTGTGTTCTTGTTAACACAGTTTCTTATCATATTCACACAGACAGGACAACACGAATATCAGTGTTAGTGTCAGATATGCTGTGCCCGTTTGGCCTCAATGCACCAGAACAGGCTTAAAAAAAACTAGACAACTCGACAAAAGTCAAAATGAAATCAAGATTAAGCCAGTGAAAATTAGCATTGTGTGAAATTTAAGAAGAAAACACTTCATAATCTGAAGGGCCTGAGCTGCTGTGAGTCACCTGTCAATCCTGTAATAGCAATCAACATTCAGCGCTGTGTCAAGAATGTTGGTCGAAATTGGCAGGAAATCTGTACACATACGTCATAAGCCAGCTCAGATACGTCAAACTTCATCACGCCATAACTTCACACACAAAAGATGTCTCATCACACAATGACAACTATCCAACCAGGAGAAAGAGAGATAGCGAAAGAGTCAGTATAATACTAAAAGACGATAAAAGGATTCAGGAGTGACGGAATTTTAGCATTTGTTCTTAAGGCATGGCCGTCAGATGATTTGTCCTTGTTGTGGGCTTTGTATCTTTACCCAGTTGTAAAGTTGTTTTAGTTACAGAACTCATGATAGATGGTAGTGAAGGGAGGTGTTTGTCGGTTTCGGTGTATTTTTGTATCTCATACTTGGTCAAGATCGAGTCATCAGGAGCGTCTGCTCATCCTCAGTGTGTATATTTATTTCTTTGGATTTTAGCTAATCTGGTTTGTGCCTAACGTTATGGACCAGCTGGAGAATATAATAGACTGATTAGATAATACACGGTGTCCCAAACGTCTCCATACATGGTGGACTATATTTGCCAGCACCACGTCGTTGTGCCTTCATATATGCTCATGGATGTAACACTTCCGTTTAAAAAAAATGTAATAAGTTTGTCAAAAGTGTTGTGCGTGATCTGCTTCCCGATCCAGCCATCAGAATGATTACAATACATTCTTCTTTTGTCAAAGACACTCTTAAAGGGTATCTGAAAAAAAAATATGTAATATAAACTATGTGTGAAATGCAAGTATGAATTTTGGAAGACATTTTGCTAAAAAGTTCATCTCCCCTATGTATGGAGACTTTTGGGAGACAATGTGGAATATACGTTGAGCAATGATGAGGTAATAAAAAACACACATTAGAATTGACCAAGCATATTGTTTTTGTTCTCTACGTGGTATTTTAGCTAGCTGGCATTATTGGGTTAGCTTCATTGGCCTCAACTACGGCCTACGACCCCAAAACCTCTTGCAATTATTAGCGATCTGTCTACTCACAATCTGTCTAGCATTTTGTGCTGCTTCTTCCATACTGAAGCCTAATACCTAGTGCAGATGAAGAAGTCTCATTCACTGATATTCTTTTTATTCCAGCTCCCGGTGTGACCGTAGGCTAGCTGGTCCGGCTCCAGGAGCAGGATGTCAATATGGCTGCCCAGCTGCTCGTTCCTCCCGGACCTGACAGCTTCCAGCCCTTCCTTCCAGAATCACTCGCTGCCATTGAGCAGCGCATTGCTGAGGAGGCGGCCCAACGGTCCAAAGGTGAGAGGCGCACCGATGAAGATGACGAGAACGGACCCAAGCCCAACAGTGACCTGGAGGCAGGGAAATCCCTGCCCTTCATCTACGGGGACATCCCTCCTGGACTGGTGTCCGTACCCCTGGAGGACCTGGACCCCTACTACAGCAACCAGACAGTATGATAGCAGGGAGGGAGGGAGGGAGGGAGGGAGGGTTGGAGCAAAAAGAAAGAAGGATGGCCAGGGAAGGAATTGTAGAAGGTGCTTGGAAGAGATGTACTGTATGCATGGGAGGAGGGGGGGGGGGGGGGGTTATGGAAGGCAAAGGCAGGGAAGGATAAAAGGTGGGACGGGTTCAAGGATGAGATTGGAAAGAAGTAGGAAGAGGGCAAAAGATGGGAGGAAAAAGACAAAGTTGACAGGGGCAGAAGGAGAGAGCATGGAAATGAAAGAGCAAAGGAACAGGCCAGTGATGGATGGATCATGAGGAAGGAAGGGAAACATGGGAATAGAAAGAAAAATGGAAGGGAAGTAAGGGTCAAGAGTGAGAAAAGGTTACAGGGAAGAAAAGTAGGGGGAAAGGATGGCAAGGGAGTGAAAGGATGGAAGGATACATGGTGGTAAGAAAGGATAGAGAGCAGGGAAAGGAAATGTAGAGCATTTAAGCAAGAAAGACTATAGGATCAAAAGGAGGGAAGGAAAGGAAATCATGAAAGGGAAACTAAGGAAGGAAAGAGAGACTACCTAATGTGTAGAAGAAGTGATGGATGAAAGGAGAGAGGGAGGAAATATGGAAGGAAAGTAAAGGAGGGATGGAACAGAATGGAGGAAATAGAAAATGGCAGAAAAAGAGGGAGGTGGATTTATGAGGGATTTTTTTTGGATTTATGGTGGAATTTTTTCATGATGAAATGATTCACCAGAACATAAAACTCAATTCATGCTTCTTTAAAGAAAAATGCATAATTTGATATGACTGAAAATTGATTTTGCAAGATATTTGAGCATATTTTGCCAGAATTCAGCTATTTGAAATTCAGGGTGGAAAAAAAATCAAGCAGTAGAAAACTGTTAAGTGTTAATTCATCTTGTTAAGTACATTTTAAAAAGGGATGCTCGTTGGTTCTTTAGGTAGCTAAGAGTTAAGAGCTTTATAGAGGTTTTCTTTGAAATATCGAAAACGTCGGGGTTATGCATGTAACCCTGTTCCCTGAAAAGGGAACGAGACGTTGCATTTAGCATAACAGTATGGGAAGCGCCTGGCGCGCGTGACCGGTACCTGAAGCTTGTGTAAAATCATGCCTCTACTTATAGGCCTGCCATGATCAGGTGACGTGGCAATTAAGCGCATCGCATGATATATATATATGGCACCTGTGAACCAAGCCGCCAGCCTCTATTATCTGAAGCAAAGACGCAATTCACAGGCCTGCCCTGGTATGACAGAGCTATGCAACGTCTCGTTCCCTTCTCAGGGAACAGGGTTACATGTAACCCTGACGTTCCCTTTCAAAGGGAACTTCAACGTTGCATTTAGCATAACTCTATGGGAACGGGAATACCCACTCCATCATACCGAGGGTACGGCCTGTTCAAAAAGACCCAAGCCCGAGGGTCACTGCAAGACACTCGAGCTTGGAGTGGAATGAATATCCAGGCTGTAATAACGAATGAATGTGTGTGGCATAGACCATCCTGCAGCAGCACACACACATCCTGCAAGGATACCCCTTTGGACAAAGCCTTTTGAGGAGGCAACCGCCCTAGTGGAATGAGCTCTTATGCCCAGAGGCGTGGCGAGACCGTGCCTCGTAAGCCATAGAGATTGCTTCCACTATCCAATTAGCGATGTGCTGCTTTGACACAGCATCACTTTTACTGTCACCGCCAAAGCAGACCAGCAGCTGCGCCGACTTACACCACTGGCCGGAGCGGTGGACGTAAGTACAGAGAGCCCTTACTGGACACAGCAGGTGCATTCTCTCTTGTTCCGGTGTGAGGAACAGAGGAGGGCAGAAAGCCTGCAACACCACAGGGTGGGCAGCCGATGTAGGCACTTTAGAATATAATGTCAGGGCCAGTAGAAGAGCTAATTTTAGAGTCAGAATCTTCTCAGAGGCTGACTCTAAGGGCTCAAATGGGGCCCTTGACAGACCTTCCAAGACCACAGAAAGGTCCCAGGAAGGTATGCGCAGCCTGCAGATGGGCCTCAGCCGTCTGACACCATGCATGAACCTCAAAGTTAGAGGATGTTGCCCCACAGAGGCTCCATCAACCGGGGCGTGGCTGGCCGAAACAGCGGCCACGTAACCCTGATTGTAGAAGGAGCCAACCCTGCTGAGAAATGTTCTTGTAAGAACTCCAGGACTGTAGCTATTGCGTAGTTCACTGGGTCTAGCTGACGTTCCTCCCACCACAAGACAAAAAGCCGCCACTTGAGCGCATACAATTTCCTTGTGGATGGTGCTCTAGCGTTTAACATGGTCTCTACGACCTCAGTTGTGAGACCAGAATCTATGAGCTGGTGCCCCTCAGGGGCCAGACCCACAGTTTCCTTAGTTCTGACCGAGGGTGATAAATCAACCCTCCGGCTTGAGACAGTAGATCCCTGTGGATGGGAATCTCCCAAGGAGTACCTCCGAGCAGGGAAATTATCTCCGAGAACCATATTTGAGCTGGCCAATAAGGTGCTACTAGCAGCAGACATAGACCGTCTTGGCGAACTCTTGCTAGAACTTGTGGGAGCAGAGCGATCGGGGGAAAAGCATATAGACGTGACCTTGGCCACATGTGCACCATGGCGTCCAGCCCCAATGGTGCGGGAGGAGTTAGGGCGAACCACAGCGGGCAGTGTGTTGTCTCCTCGGAGGCGAACACATCCACTTCCGCTTGTCCGAACCTCCACCATATGGACTCCACCACTTGTAGATGGAGCCTCCAACCCCCGGGCCTCAGCCCCTGCCTCGACAGGATGTCTGCCCCTACATTCCGGCTGCCTGGAATGTACATTGCACTCACTGACAAGAACTTTCCCTCTGCCCAGAGACGGATTAGTTGAGCCTGCCTGAACAGGGGGAATTTCAGTGCTAGGAATACAGCCCGCATCTCTAGGCGATTTATATGCCATTCCAGATGAGAGCCGCTCCAAAGACCGTGAGCTGGACAGCCATTAAAGACTGCACCCCAACCCGTGAGGGATGTGTCTGTCATTACCGTCTTGCGGTAAGGAGACGCCCCTAGAGTGTGTCCCGAGGCTAGAAACTGCGGGCACCTCCAAATACTCAGAGCACGTAGGCCTCGCCGCGTGACACTGATTACTCTCAGAGGTTACATCCTCGGATGAAGCCACCGACTTTTCAGCCACCACTGAAATGGTCTCCTGTGCAATAGGCCCAAAGGTATGACGTTGGCTGCTGCTGCCATAAGGCCCAACAGTCTCTTGTAGAGACTGGAGGGGATGCCAAGACCTAGCTTTATCTTGCTCAAAGTTGTTAGTTTCAATCCTACACATGTTGGGGATAGAATCCCATATAACCCCTAGAAAAGTTGTCCTCTGCACTGGAGTAAGCATACTTTTCTTGAGGTTCAACCTGAGCCCCAAGTTCCTCATGTGGGCGAGAACAACATCTCGATGTTGAACCGTCTATTCCCTGGATTGTGCTAGAATTAACTAGTCCTCCAGGTAGTTTAGTACACGGATGCCCTGGAGTCGCAAGGGAGCCAGAGCAGCATCCATGCATTTTGTGAAGGTGCGAGGGGATAAAGCTAACCCGAAGGGAAGAACCCGAAATTGGTATGTGATCCAAACGCAAACCTCAGGAACTTCCTGTGGCTGGGCGATATTCCTATGTGGAAATATGCATCTTTCAGATCTATCGTCACAAACCAGTCCCCAAACTGAATCTGTGGCACGATAAGTTTGAGCCTCAGCATCTTGAACCTGTATGTCCGAAGAGTACAGTTCAGATGACGCAGATCTAAAATTGGCCACATACTCCCATCTTTTTTGCGGAACAGGAAATAACGGCTGTAAAAACCTCCCTCCCTTAGGGAACGGGGTTCATGTTCTATGGCCCCTTTGTCCAAAAGGGAACTTACTTCCTGCACTAACGTCAGGCTCTGGTTTGTGCTGACTACTGTGGTGATTGTCTCATTTACTCTCTCTCTAAATACCTCAGAGATTTTTTTTTTTTTTTAGGAAATATCCACAAACTTAATTTTCACAACCATTATGAGTATAAGATGCTTTTATTACACATAATTATAAGATGCTTCTACTGCCTGAAAACTTTTCCCACCCAATGTATTAAAAAATCTACGAATTCAGGTTCTGGTGAAATGTCTTTAACTCAATAAATTGTGTGTTTTATTTTCATTATGTCTATAGAAGAGCTCTGAACCTGGAGCAAGGTTTTAAGCACATTTCTCCTGAATTGCCTTGCTTTTTCCAGTCCTTTATAGTATTGAATCGTGGGAAGGCGATATTCCGTTTCAATGCCACGCCTGCCCTCTACATCCTGAGTCCGTTCAACCCTATAAGGAGACTCTCCATTAAAGTGCTGGTGCATTCATATCCTTCAATAGCAGAGCAGAGTGCATGATAGGAACTATGTGTTTTTGGGTGGAAAACTGTGTGTGTGTACTGTACACTCCTTGACTAGTATCCACAATGTTCAGTTTAGTGATCATGTGCACCATTCTGACCAACTGCGCCTTCATGACGCTTAGCAACCCACCAGACTGGGCCAAGAACGTGGAGTAAGTCTGCTGTTTTTGTTTATGTATGCATAGGAGTTATTAAAGGTGCAGTTTGTAATGTTTAAAAGTGTTTCTAGATCTGGAATGAGCTTTAAATTCAAACGGTACCATGGACAAAGTGTGATTCGCAATATTAGCATGCAGTCGATTTGTCTAGTTTGTCTAGTTTCTTCATTTCAGATTTCCGTCGTGTTTTTCTGGTCCTAAAATGAACTAGAGGCGGGGCTTGGTCTGCTCTGGCATACATACTGTCAGCAAAGAGGGTGGGGTTAGTTGGAGGAATTGTTTTCTTTGCAATTGCAATTTGCTTCTCCAGAGAGAGAACTTTTAAAAAAGTGACAAACTGCCCCTTTAAGTTTAGAGTGCATTAAAATGTTTGTTTGATTGTCTGAGTACATGAATAAGAGCATTTTTGTCCTGCAGGTACACATTCACAGGGATTTACACATTTGAGTCTCTGATTAAGATCCTGGCCCGTGGCTTCTGTGTGGGAAAATTCACATTCTTGCGAGACCCCTGGAACTGGCTGGACTTCAGCGTCATCGTCATGGCGTGCGTGTCATTATTGCGTGTCTCTTGCTGTTACCCATATACTAGTCATTGCTAAACTTATTACTGTCATTAATTTAGCCATAAATCAATTTAACTGCAAATGTCGATCAGCCAAGGCGTGTTTGGTGTGAGAAGTTGGCTTCTTAAGTGTTCCACTGGAGCTACATGTCTAATGTAGCTAACAAGATTAGAATTGTGCTAACTTTCCTCAAAACACAAAGTTGTTTCGTTTAAAAATAGACTTGGTGGTTTCTGATACTGTATAACACACTGAAGTCTATAAAAATGGACAAATGTACATTACAGAGTTAAAACAGTCATAGCGGCCATCTTGAAGCTAATGTTCCATTATTTATAGCCACTGAATAATTCATTATAGCCATTGAAGAATTCATTGAAGCCATTGAAGAAATTTTGATGAAAAATATCAATATCAAATTATTAAAACGATCAGACTGGCAAGCTTTAGCTGTTGCTAATAGTAAGTAAGTTAGCTATGTCTCATATAGACTTGTTTATTTTTTTCTGACACTGTATGACACTGTTATCTACAGTCATAACGGCTATCTTGAACGGCTATCTTGAAGTTTGTAACCCTACCAGACTGATGTATTTCAATCACCTTCTTCTTCATCATTTCTGGAATTTTTTTCAACTTTGGCATAGTTTATTACTGGGTAAGATTTTTTAAATGGTAAATGATGTGTACTTTATAACCTTAGTAGTTCTACAAAGTGCTTTACACTGGTTCTCATTCACCCATTCACACACACACTCACACACCCATGGTAGCAGAGTTGCCATTCAAGGCACTAGCCTACCATTGGGAGCAACTTGAGGTTCAGTGTCTTGCCCAAGGACACTTCAGCATGTGGAGGTATGTTGACCTGGAATCAAACTGCCAACCCTACGATTAGCGGACAACCTGTTGAATAGTTGTAGCTTAGCACTGGCTTGTTCACATAGGAAATGAATTAGTTCTGAGTTTTTTCTTTTTGGCTACAATATTTTGTCATGACAGTTTTTTTTTTAATGAAATGACCGTGGTACATCATCACGTTTGTTAGCTTGTTAGCTTTGTTAGCTTTAAAACACCAAACATCTTGGCAGATCGACTACATTTTAAAACAATTGTGTGATATTTGAAATTGATCAAAAGTCTTCCTTCGAAGAGTGTTAAGAAAACTGTGCATGCCTGTTGTTTTAGTGATGCCATGTGCGACCATGAGTGTGTCTGCGGGATACGTGGTGTGTGTGTGTGTGTGTGTGTGTGTGTGTGTGTGTGTGTGTGTGTGTGTATGTGTGTGCGTGCTCTGTGGTAACTCTCTATTTGATCCTACAGGTATGTAACTGAGTTTGTAAACCTAGGCAATGTGTCAGCTCTGCGCACTTTCAGAGTGCTCAGAGCGTTGAAAACAATCTCAGTTATCCCAGGTAAGGGATGTAAATGTGTGCGTGTGTGTGTGTGTAGGCGTGCGCATGCCTCCTTTTTGCGTGTGCGTGTGTGTGAATGCACATGCACAAGGTGTCAGTCAGGTGTGCGTCCATGTGCAACGTTTCCCTCTTTTGCTCCCTTGTCCTGTCCTAACGTGCGTGTGTGTCTTTGTGTGTGTGTGCGTGTGTGTGTGTGTGTGTGTGTGTGTTTGTGTGATCTCCCTCCCTCTCCTGTCCCTCCCCTCCTTACAGATATGTAACTGAATTTGTGGATCTGGGCAATGTCTCTGCACTGAGAACCTTCAGGGTTCTGCGAGCACTCAAAACTATTTCAGTGATCCCAGGTGAGAGCTAGTTCCCAGCTCCCAGCTCAAGGCCAGAGGCTGCCTCTCTGTCTATCCCAACTTTCGCTCACACCATCCCCCTCCTCTGCTGGCCTCTCGCACTCATTCTGTCGCTCCTAGCGGCTTGAGAAAAGCAGGAATCCATTCACATGGAAACAAAAAAAAAAAGAAAGAGACAAAAGGATTCCAGGCTTTTGTAGAAAACATTCTGTAGTGTTCTTTCTTCCTTCTGTTAGACGTGGCTCTGTTATTTCCCACAGATCTCCACGTCTTGGGGAATAGACAGGCCTTTTTAATTTGTGTTATTGTTTTGCATGAGACATTGCTAAAGGCTACAGTGTGACATTTGGAGGACTTCTCTCTTTTTCTCTCCCCTTCTCTCTCCTTCTCTCCACTCCCCTTCTCTTTTCTTCTCTCACCTTCTCTCCGCTTCTCTCACCTTCTCTCCCCTTCTCTCCCATTCTCTTGTCTCCCCTTCTCTCCCCTTCTCTTCTCTTCTCTTCTCTTCTCTCTTTTTCTCTCCTCCTCTTCTCTCTTTTTCTCTCCCCTTCTCTTCTCGTCTCTCCCCTTCTCTCCCTTTCTCTTCTCTCCCCTTCTCTCCCCTTCTCTTCTCTCCCCTTCTCTCCTCTCCCATGTTCTCCCCTTCTCTTTTCTGCGCTCCCCTTCTTTCCCCTTCTCATCTCTCCCCTTCTCTTCTCTTTCCTTCTCTTCTCTCCTCTCCCCTTCTCTCCCCTTCTCTTCTCTTCTTTCTCCTTCTCTTCTCTCCCTTTGTCTTTTCTGCGCTCCCCTTCTCTTCTCTTCTCTCCCCTTCTCTTCTCTCCCCTTCTCTTCTCTCCCTTTCTCTCCTCTTCTCTCCCCTTCGCTCCCCTTCTCTTCTCTCCTTTTCTCTCCCCTTCTCTCCCATTCTCTTCTCTCTCCTTCTCTTCTCTCCCTTTCTCTCCTCTTCTCTCTCCTTCTATTCTCTCCCTTTCTCACCTCTTCTCTCCCCTTCTCTTCTCTTCTTTCACCTTCTCTCCCCTTCTCTCTCCTTCTCTTCTCTTCTCTTCTCTCTCCTTCTCTTCTCTTCTCTTCTGTTCTCTTGTGTACATCTCCTGTTTGAGTTTTGTGTGCATGCGCTCCGTCACCGGTCTGTTTGATTTCATGTTGTGTGAGTGTGAAGCATGGTAGCTCTTTGCCATGACACACACACACACACACACACACACACACACACACACACACACACACACACACACACACACATACGATTCTAATTGTACTGTACAATGCACTATTGTAAGTATACACTGCATGTTTTAATGTTTTTAACAAGCAATCTCTCAAAGCATGTTCCAATCTGAAATGTGCTACTACTAATACAATAACATGCTGTCATCACTGGCCAGCATTAAACCTGCTCAGCTAACAACGTACTTTAATGACTCCATGACTACTGCCACAACTCCAGTCATGAAGTGCAGAGTCAGAAGAATGTGATCAGACTCCGGAATATGCATGCTTACATATAACATTCATCAGCTTCATAAACACAAGACAAATCATGTTGCTAAAATGCAGCTGTTGCATAGATTAATAAACCCTAAACATAAAGTGTTAAATAAGATGACATCTGAACTTGCTGGCCCATTTAAAAGGATTTATATTTAGATGTGGATAAATATAAATCTGTTGGGATGTAGGAAAGGAAATGAAAGGAATACTCCAATGTTGTTCAACCTAACCTCAAGCCACCATATCTGCAATGTATAAACAATTACCCAGGACATGAATGAAAATTCTCACATATCTGTGTACTGAACAGAGAATAGAGAACTTGTTTAATAAAAACTCACTTCTAATGGAAGTCTAAGGGCAGCTGTTAAACATTTAAAATACATGAGTATGTACAGTGGATGTAAAAAGTCTACACACCCCTGTTAAAATGGCAAGTTTTTGTGATGTAAAAAAAAATGAAACAAAGATGAATAATGTCAGAACCTTTTCTACCTTTATTGTGAAATTCTAACCTATTAATTAAAGTGAAAAACAATTATCATTTTAGGGGAAAAATAAAAAAAAATGTACAATAACCTGGTTGCAGAAGTGTGCACACCCTTAACCTAGTACTTAATTGAAGCACCTTTAGATTTTATCACAGCATTCCATCTTTTTGCGTAAGATTCGATAAGTTTGGCATGTCTTGACTTAGTAATATTTTGCCATTCTTCCTTGCGAACACATTCTAACTCTGTCAAATTGGCAGGGCATCTCCTGTGCACAGCCCTGTTCAGGTCACCCCACAGATTTTTGATGGAATTTAGATCTGGACCCCAAAACTTTAAACTTGTTTTGGTAAAGCCATTCCTTTGTTGATTTAGAGGTTTGCTTTGGGTTGTTGTCATGCCGAGAAGTAAAATTCCTCTTCATGAAGTGTTTTAGCGTAAGCCCCAAAGTATGATGCTACCACCACCAAGCTTCACTGTGGGGATAGTGTTCTTTTGATAATGAGTCGTTATTAATCACATATACATTACAGTACAGTGAAATTTTTTTCTTCACATACCCCAGTCAGGAAGTTGAGGTCAGAGCGCAGGATCAGCCATGATACAGCGCCCTAGAACAGAGAGGGTTAAGGGCCTTGCTCAAGGACCCAACAGTGAAGCTTGGCAATGCTGGGGCTTGAACCCCTGACATTCCAATCAGTAACCCAGAGCCTTAACCATGGCAATGGTGATGTGCTGTGTTTATTTTTTTGTTGTTGTGCAAAGGTATTATGGCCAAAAAGTTCATCTTTGGTCTCATCAGACCATAACACATTATTCTACACATTTTAGGAAATTGGATATATTTTTATTTATTTATTTTTGGTTAAAAAAGGCTTCTGTCTTGCTACCCTACCCCATAGCCCAGAGATATAAAGAATTTGTGAAATTGTTGTCACATGTAGGGAGCCACCAGTACTTGTCAGAAATTCTTTAATGATGCTGTAGGCCTCCTGGCAGCCTCCCTGACCAGTTTTCGCCTGATCCTCTAATCAATTTTAGAGGGACGTCCTGTTCTTACTACTGACACTGTCATGCCATATTTTCTCCACTTGTTGATTATTGTCTTTACAATGTTCCGGGGTATATCCAATGCCTTGTAAATTTTTTTGCAATCCTCTCCTGATTGATATTTTTCAACAATGAGATCCCGTACCTGTTTTGTAAGCTCTGTGCAACTCATCGCTTTTCTAGTTGGATGTTAACAAGAAAATGTCAGGAAAATGCTGTAGGAATATACTTTATTTGGGGTTAATCAGTCACTTTAATTGATAGTGTATACTAATTAGTATTTAACATGAGTGTGAATGTCACTGGTTGATTCTGAACACTGCCACATTCCCAATTATAAAAGGGCATGCACACTTATGCATTTTGAGTATTATATATATTATACATTATATATATATTATATATAAGTTTTTTGTTTTTCTTTTTTTTCCCCAAAAAACATTTCTGGGTGTTTTTCATTTGATATTTTTCTATGTTGCAATTTCACAACAAAGGTCAAAAAGGTTCTGACATGATTTAACTTAGTTTATTTATTTTTTTTTACATCATAAAAACCTGCCATTTTAACAGGGGTGTGTAGACTTTTATATTGATTGTAAATAATTCATATTCAAATCTACAACCTGTACTCTGTCTAATTCCTCTTCATAAAAGAGAGAAAGTCATACTACAAGTGTTTGGATGCAATTTTACAAGCTTATAAAAAACTGAAGCAAGAAAAAAAAAGTAAAAAGAAATTAATTAATTATTTACCATTTAAATTACGGCTTTTCTTTTTTCTAAAAAAAAAAAAGTGCGACTCACTCATGAATTATTGTAAATGTTGGAGCTTAGTTCACTTTTATACTTTTGATTGAATAATTCATGAAAGCCTTCTACATAAAAAGACAAGGTTTGCATAATTGTTTATCAGCTGCCCCAACAACTGCCCCTTAGACTTTATTAGTCTTTAAGTGAATTTTATGTAAACAGTTTGTTCCTTTCTCAGCTTAGAGATCAGAAATCACACACATGCTGTGGATAAACAGAGTATATATATATTTAAAAAAAAAACAAAAAACACTGGAGTATTTCTTTAATACATGTGTGTGAGGGTTTCTGTGTGTGTGTTTGTGTGTCTGATGCATATCGTGTGTCCCTGCAGGCCTGAAGACCATCGTGGGTGCTTTGATCCAGTCAGTAAAGAAGCTGTCGGACGTGATGATCCTGACCGTCTTCTGCCTAAGTGTGTTTGCGCTAATCGGCCTGCAGCTGTTCATGGGAAACCTGCGGCAGAAGTGTGTGAGGATACCGCAGTGGAACGACACGCAGAACTCTACCGAGAACAACCTAACAACAATGCTCAACATCAGCACAGGCTTCGAGCTGCTCAACACCACCAACGCTTTCAACTGGACCGAGTACATCAACGACAAGAGTGAGTGGGCTTCAGGGATGGAAGCTGGATGAATACGAATACAGTGCAGATGATGTGTTCTAAACTGATACAAATACAGAAATTAATAGGGGGAGCACACCTGTTTGAGACTACTAAGTCTAGAGGTGTTCATCAGGACTGGGAATCCTGTGAGATGCAACAAAATATAGTTGAGGACTTAACTTTATGTATGCCTTGCAGAATCTGCAAAATGTTAATAATGTTGTTTTTTTTAAATAAGAGGGATCAAAAAATGGCATTTTGTTGTTTATTTAGTTCTGCCCTGAATAAACTATTTCATATAACAGATGTTTACATATAGTCCACAAGACACAATAATAACTGAATTTACACAAATGAACCAGTTCAAAAGTTTACACACACTTGATTCTTAATACTGTGAGTCGTTACCTGGATGACCAACAACTGTGTTTATGTTTTGTGATAGTTGTTCATGAGTCCCTTGTTTGTCCTGAGCAGTTAAACTGCGCACTGTTCTTCATAAAAATCCTCCAGTTCCTGCACATTCTTTACTTTTCCAGCATCTTCTGCATATTTGACCCCTTTCCAACAGTGGCTATATGATGCTGAGATCCATCGTTTCACACTGAGGACGACTGAGGGACTTGTACACGACTATTACATAAGGTGCAAATATTCACCGATGCTCATGAAGGCAACACGATACATTAAGAGCCAGGGGGGTGTAAACTTTTGAACGGGATAATCAGTGTAAATTGTTATTATTTTGTCTTCTGGAAAACGTCAATATTTTATGTAGCTTCTGAAGTGTAGTACTAAATGAAAAAAATAGAATCTTTAAACAAAAATAAAAACAATTTACACCGATCATCCTGTTCAAAAGTTTACACCCCCTTGGCTCTTACTGTAGTGTCTCAACATCATATAGCCACTGTTGGAAAGGGGTGAAATGTGTAAATTCTGTTTTTATTGTGTCTTGTGGACTATAGGTAAACATATGTTATGTGAAATAGTTTATTCAGGGCAGCACTAAATAAAAAACAAAATGCATAAATACGTATGACACTACCACTACTATATGTGTGAGATAGATGTTAGATGTGTGATGACATAAGAGGGTCTTTGGGTGATGTAAATCCACCAGTGGTCCAAGTTATATGAGTCACTGCGTGCTCGGAGCATCTGTATGTGTGTGTGTGTGTGTGTGTGAGAGAGAGAGAGAGAGAGAGAGAGAGAGAGAGACCTCTCTGCCCCAGGGACAGAGCTCATAACCCATATGGTTCAAAGGTCAAACTTAGTTTAGACACAGATACATTGGCTGTAAGCTAGAGCTTGCAGTCCAAAAATGGAGGCTGCCTGTGTGTGTGAGAGAGAGAGAGGGAGAGAGAGGGGGAGAGAGAGTGTGAGTGTATTGCCATTAATTTTCTGTTCTCTTTTTTCAACAGATAATTATTACTATCTTCCCAACCGCAGAGATGCCTTGCTGTGTGGGAATGGCAGTGATGCAGGGTAAAAAAAATTTGTCAATTTGTTAGTTTAACATTTTAAATATTTAATATAATAGTGTACAACTGAGTGCAAAGGTTTGTGGCCCCCGGGTTTCTATGTAAAAGGATTTTAAATTGTTCATCTTTGTTAACTGCAGTTGTGTTTTCTATTAAAAGCTTTCAAACATTTTTCAAAAGTGTGTTTTGGGGGTGTGGTTTTCGAAGAAACAATAAATGGCAAATATAACTGAAGCTAACTTTAGTCAACTTGCGCCAAAACCATTGACTGTACCTTTATGATTTGGAGCGTGTAATTCTCCTCTAATTGATTAAGTAGTGCTTGTACAGTATAAAGTATGATTAGTTAAACGTGATGAGTGTGTGTGTGTGTGTGTGTGTCGTCTGTAGGCAGTGTCCTGAAGGATTTTCATGCATAAAGGCGGGGCGTAACCCTGATTACGGCTACACGAGCTTCGACACGTTCAGCTGGGCCTTCCTCTCCCTCTTCCGTCTCATGACACAGGACTTCTGGGAAAATCTCTATCAGCAGGTGAGAATTCTTTTCTTTTTGAGAAAATACCATTGTGGCTTTGTAAAAAGTTTTTTCAAAAACTCTGTTGGAAACTGATATGAGAAGAGCCAATCAGGTTATAGGATTCAAGATTCTGTAGCTCACAGCCAGAAAAGTGATATCAAAAGATAATAATAATAATAATAATAATAATAATAATAATAATAATAATAATCAGTAATTTACAGGGCATCTGTATGGGGTGTAGCACTGCCCTGTTAAAAACTCTGTGTTTGTGTGTTTGTGTGTTGCAGACCCTGCGTGCCGCTGGAAAGCCCTACATGGTGTTCTTTGTGCTGGTGATCTTCCTGGGATCGTTCTACCTGGTGAACTTGATCCTGGCTGTGGTGGCCATGGCATATGATGAACAGAACCAGGCCACCATTGAGGAGGCACAGCAGAAAGAGGAGGAGTTTCAGGCCATGCTGGAGCAGCTGAAGAGACAGCAGGAGGAGGCGCAGGTAAACACACACACACACACACACACACACACACACACACACACACACACACATAAACACACATAAAGACACAAAGACAAATGGCCACACCTACAATCAGAATTATTAACACACACATACACAGAAAGACAAATGGCAACGCCTACAATCTGAAATATTAACACACACACACACACACACACACACACACACACACACACACACACACACACACATATGGGTATGTGTGTGTGTGTGTGTGTGTGTGTGTGTGTGTGTTAATATTTCAAATGGCCACACCTACAATACACATGCATATGCATATACACAAAAAGCACAGGTGTTTCTCTCTGTCTCTCGCCCTCTCTCATACACACACACACACACACACACACACACACACACACACACACACACACACATTTAGTCTATTTATAGATCTGTATTGTTTGAATCTTGCATTTTCCCCTCATCCACATGCATGTTCATTATTTCATCTTTCATTCCCCCTCTTTTTCTGTCAAGTTTCTCTGGTGTGCCTAACATTCCCCTGTTACCATGGAAACCGCAGCAGATAACCCATACAGGGTAACAGAGAGAGAGAGAGAGAGAGAGAGAGAGAGAGAGAGAGAGAAATGTGAAGGACAGTAAAATGGAGGCTGTGTGTGTGTGTGTGTGTGTGTGTGTGTGTGTGTGTGTGTGTGTGTGTGTGTGTAGAGTGTTTATAAGGTGTACAAAAAGGAATAATGATGGCAGTCTGATAAGTCAGTGTGTCTGTGATCGGATTTATCTCCAAATGCATGACGTCTCATTTTTCTCAGAATGTTTTTAACAGCTTTAATGCGAGATGAGATTATTGGGCTGTGTGTTTTATCATACTGTACATTTTCCTCTTGTCTCCTTTTTTGTGAAGCATAATACCTTCCTTCCTCTCTTCCTGTCCTCTCCTCTTTTCCATCTCTCACACTCTCCTCCCGTTCTCCTCCGTCTCTCCCTCCCTTTTAGAGAAAGGTATTTCATGTTCAAGTTCATGACACACATACTATAGGCCTTTAGAGCATTTTGGTTGCCTGAGTGAGAGCCATGATGTCACTTATAATCAAACCATGACTCATGAGTTCGACAGCATCGTGCTCTAAATGAATCGGCAGTTTTAAACGAACTGTGTAATCAAACACAGGCTTCAGGAATCGCTTCTTTTTGACACTCCTCTTTTCTGTTTGCCTTCTCTCTGTCTGTCCTGCTGAATTTTGTATATATGTCTTTTTCTTTTTTTTGCATCTGCTCCCACTCTGCCAGCCTAAACTAAGTCTATCCTCGGTTGTCCCTGACAACAATGTCTGTGCTGTGATTGGTCGGCAGGTTGCCGCGGCAGCAGCGACAGAGAGTGGGGAGTATAGCGGCAGGGGCGGCCTGTCTGAGGAAAGCTCCTCCGGGGGCTCCAGACTCTCCTCGAAGAGCGCCAAGGAGCGACGGAACAGGCGCAAGAAGAGGAAACAGAGAGAGGAGGAGGAGGAGAAAGCTGACCAGGAGAAGTTCCACAAGTCCGAGTCAGAAGACAGCATCCGCCGCTCGGGTTTTCGCTTCTCCATGGACGCCAACAGGCTGTCCTATGAGAAGAAGTGCTCCACCCCGAATCAGGTGACTTCTTGTTCTATCACAGTGGAATTATGGGGCCTGAGGGTACTGACTCAGCATCTCTAATACAATGAGCTAAACAGAAAAAATGACCAAATCTTTCATATTTTTTCTCTATTTTTGTGTTTTGAACCTCTCCAATCTGCCTCTGTGTTTTATGGTGGCAAATCTTTAACATCGTTTTGTTGTTTTTTTACAGTTTTTCAAACCTCAATGAAACCATAGCTTTTCCCAATGCTAACATTTTTTTTTTATTATTAACTAAATAACTGTTTACAGTTACATTTAATGTTGTGGAATGTCCATGAAACAAGTTAGTTCCTGTTATCGCTTATGTGATAGCAGCTATTAACAGTCATCATGAAGGTAATAAGACAATAAGTGCAGCTTGTCATGAGAAACTGTAAACCGCCGACACTGGAGACTCCTTCCATAAATCAGCGACGACTATATAAGGTCTTTGTAAAGGCCTGGGTAAGTTGCTATAGAAACAATAAGGTATTAGAATGAGTGCATTAATAGAAACCTGTGATTTGCATTGTAAATAGAAGTATTGACAGAGCTGCTATTACAAAAAAATTAATCAACGCCTTCTGACCAATCAGAATAGAGAGTATAACAGTGCTGTGGTATAAACTGTAATAAAACATAATACATTTTAAATGCCTGACTATGTTAGTTAAAACTATGTTGTAGTTAAAAATGTTGGTTTTTTTTTGGATTCCGAACCTGTGTTTATTATTCTATTTAATATTTCTGATTGAATGTTAAAGTCTCTCTCTCTTTCTTCTATCTTTTCTATCTTTTGTTCAGTCTCTCCTCAGTATACGTGGTTCGATCTTTTCTCCGAGAAGGAACAGCCGGGCGAGTTTGTTTAGTTTTCGAGGCCGAGCCCGGGACTTCGGCTCGGAGAACGATTTTGCGGATGATGAGCACAGCACTTTCGAGGACAGCGACAGCCGTCGAGGCTCGCTCTTTGTACCTCGGCGGATCGAGAGGAGGAACTCGACGGTCAGTCAGTGTAGCCTTGCCGCTCCACGGATCATGCTTCCGGCCAATGGGAAGATGCATTGCACTGTCGACTGTAATGGAGTGGTGTCGTTGGTGGGCGGAGCCTCTGTGCCAACTTCACCGATTGGCCGGTTGCTTCCTGAGGTAAAGCTCAGATATATTTACATTAGCGCATGTGACATATTCTCAGAAATGGATTCAAATATGAGAACGTTGGTAATAGCATTTCTTTCCTTTAGTATTATAATAATTATTGCTTTTATTCCCTTTCTTACATTTATTAACACATGCTTTTATGGACTAATACAGTGTCGTTCCACAAACATTACATGTTGCAATAAAAAAAGTTGCAATCAAAATGATTAGCTTTATTGTCGAAATTTACAGACTTTCAGCTGTTTGAACAAATAAAAAAAAGCAATTAAAGTGGTTTCCCCAAATTCAACTGAAAATGCAACTTATATTGACTTCTCCAGTCTCAAAATTATTCAAACCCCTGAATATTATCTCTCACAGCCGCACAAATATGCAAAACAGGTGTTGATCATGCACACCTGATGCAACTAATCAAGGGCTTCATTAGTTGCTTGAGCTGGAACACATACCTGAAATACCTGAACTGGCTAGGGGTTTGTTGAGTGTCACATTTGACTATATGTTACAGATATGGCTAAGTCAACAGAATGGTCCAAAACGTTAAGAGAAGAGATGGACGGGTCAGAAAAAGGAAACTATTAATGGCTGAAACCAGATTTCTGAGAAGGCAGGTTGTGAAAAACACTTGAGTGACTGCAAAAGACCTGCAGCAAGATTTGGTGGCAACAAGCAGCTGAAAGTCTGTAAATTTTGACAATAAACCTGATTTGCAGTGGGGGTTGAATTCTATATAATTACGAATTACAGTATATTATCTGCAATACCTTTAATGAAAGGGTTTGGTATGTCCCCCTTTCACGTTAATGAAAAGTTTGTCAGGTTTCCCACAAGTTTGTCGAAAACCTGACGATCCATGTTAGATCAAATCCATCAGAACATGTGCTTCGATTGAGAAATTATACTTGTTAAAAAGTTAAAGTACAGATAATGTGTCCAAAAAAAGGTGGAAATATCCCGACTGGAAATATGCACTCAAGCAGTAAAAAAAAGAGGAATTTAAAAAAATAAATAAAACGTTTCTACTTAAATATACTTTTGTATTAAAAAGTAACTGATCAGTTTTTAACTGATGATATTAAGTTAATGTCATGTTTTCTAATTGAAAAGTAACTTTTGGAACTTTAAGTGACTGTTAGAAGTGATGAAAATATCATTCAGTCTCTGTAAGCTTGTAATATTTACCATTAGCTAGGATTTGTCTTGCTGCCAAGTCAGTTATGTTAGCTACTGGAAACAATGCTAGTCTAACCTGGGAATGGCAAACAAAAAAAAAATCCCGTAAACAAATCAACAACAACAACAAAAACCCAGGCTAATATGGTTAAATATAGCAAGTTAACATTAAACTAAACTTACCTCGGTATGCTATTTCAAATTAGATGGAGTTCATGCCTTCTAGGGAGGTAATCTTTTTACATGAGATTTTGTATACTGTAACTGACACCAAGATAATACTTATGTATAGTAACAAAGTACAATTACTCAAGTATTTTTTCACTCCAGTTTAACACATTTGTTTAAATAGTGACCCAGATAGTGCAGAATCTTGAATATTGAATAAGTAGGATATTTAAGATATTTTCTTTCTTTTTTCCCTTTCTTACTTGTTTATTTCCAATTTAAAAATAAATAAATAAATAAAATAATAATCCCACATTTTCAGTGTGGTCTGTTTTACTTCCCTGTATAAGGCACATTTTAAGCATCCATTATACACTTACTATTGCTAGAAAACTAAAATAAATAAGAAATCTACTGAAAAGAACATGCGGGATAATGTTTGTTATCTGAGCTCATTGTTCTCTCATCCTTGATTTCTTTCTCTTTTTAATTTTCCCTTTCTCCAGGGCACGACAACAGAGTCAGAGGCTCGTAAGAAGCGGTCTGGGTCACACCAGGCCTCTGATTACCTGGATGACGCTGCAGCTCGGAAAAGAGCTATGAGCGTAGCCAGTATTCTCACAAACACTATGGAGGGTATGACGTATACACACACACACACACACACACACACACACACACACATACACACACACACGCTGAACAAAATCAGCCTTACAGTGAGAGTACAACTTAGGTGTTACACACACACACACACACACACACACACATACACACATGGATAATGACATTGTATCTCAATAAAAAAAAAATTCCCCTGTTATGATGCAACACAATAAAGTCTGTAGTCACCTCTTCTGCTGTCATGTTTTTGAAGCAGAGCTGGAGGAGTCGAGACAGAAGTGCCCCCCCTGCTGGTACAAATTTGCCAACAGCTTCCTAATCTGGGACTGCTACCCCCAGTGGCTGAAAGTGAAGGAGATCGTCAACATGGTGGTAATGGACCCATTCGTCGACCTGGCAATCACCATCTGCATCGTCCTCAACACCCTCTTCATGGCAATGGAGCATTACCCCATGACCAAGGAGTTCAACAACGTGCTCTCGGTCGGAAATCTGGTGAGGATTTTGAATTATTGTCTATATATTTATTTGGAACAGCACTAGATACCCTAAAATGCTTTGAAACGTTAGAAATGTGTAGATTCATGCAAATATTGTGTCAAAAAGATGTGAAAGTGTTATGAGCTGAGAGAAAACTATTGATAAAAATTAATAAACCATGTTTGTATAGTTTTCTTTGAGCACAAGTTTTCTTAAGCAGTGCAGTTTTTCTGGTTTCAAAAGTATTAGCACCTTAAATGTAATATTCAGTGAAGCCTCCCAGGAGTGAATCTCTTTCTGTAATGTCTAATAAAGTTGGAAACACTTATAGAAGGATTTCAGGTTTACAAATGGGTTCGAATCGAAAGACGGAGGTGGCTGTTTTGTGTCCTGAAACCATTTCCCTTGATTTGGATGTCTGTTTTAGGGAATGTTATCTTGGGCTGTATCCTTACGTGTTCTCTTTTGGGCAAATTTAAAAGGTGGAAAGTTTGACTTGTAGTTTACATAAACTTTGTTGCTTTGGATAATGTAAACATACTGCTCTGTTGAATACTCCGTTCTGATTGGTCAGAAGGTGCTGACTAATTTGCTATAACTGCATCTCTGACAATAGTTCAGCTGCAAATCCCAGGTTTATGTTAATGCACTCTTACTTTAGAATACCTTATCCTTCCTACAGTAACAACTTCTTAATAAGAACTTCTATGGTGGATGTTCCACATAAATGGGTTTTAAAAATGTGTGTACTATTTGATATGGTGAGGTTTTCTATAAAGTGATTAGCATTTATGGAAGGAGTCTCCAGGGTCAGCGTTTTGTAACAGTCAGAGGTAAAGCTGTAACTGTAAGTTTTCCTGGAATTTGCACTTTTTAGTTTATCACGAAATTGCTTTTTTGTGGTTGTTGTTGCCTACCTTTATTTATTAAATAAATAAATAATTCTAATCGATGGCAAAATTTTCATAAATCATTTTTGGATGTGTGTTATTAGAAAATAATCAACTTTAGGTAAGGGATGGTAACAGTAACTTCATCACATCCCCTGTCGTTGATTATTTTCCCATAACAGCATGCAACCAAGTGTTTACCAAGACAGTGTTTTAAAAAAATATATATTTTCTTTATTCAACTCTTTATTTATGTATATTCTCTTTCCTATTTTAGTTTTCTTAGCTCAGATGACGCAGTAACAGCAAACAAGCAAATGACAAATATGAAAATTTTATTTATAGCTTCAATTTACTTTCGCATGACCTATAAGACCTCAAACAAGAAATGTGTGGAGGCAATAAGCTAAAACCTCATTTGTAATTTAAGGTTTACAAAACACCAAGAAAATGGCACAATACTATCACAGCATGATGTTGTTTAGTCGTTAATCTCTATGTAATTTTTATTCTTCACTCTACCCACAATACATTTCCAGTTGCTGAATCTGAATACATAATAAAAAGCAGCTCAATTTATGCCATATTTTATCTGCTTTCTTAAGATCACTTCAGCAAATCAGACCAGTGTTCCATAAAATGTCTATATAAAATATACATATGAACTTGTATCAACTGTAAATATCAACTGTAAATAGCATCATCTGTGTACGCAGAGCTAAATGGAGTGTGTATCTGTGTGTACAGGTATTCACAGGGATCTTCACAGCTGAGATGTGTTTAAAGGTCATTGCCCTGGACCCCTACTACTACTTCCAGGAGGGTTGGAACATCTTTGATGGCATCATCGTGAGTTTAAGCCTGATGGAGCTGGGACTGGCTAATGTGGAGGGGCTCTCTGTTCTCAGGTCTTTCCGATTGGTGAGGAAGCCCTTCATCTTACACTCAAATATATTTCCATAATGTGAACCTCAAGCATTGCTAAAGATGAAAGGATGGTACTGATGACTAAGACATGATACCGATCTTTTATTCATTATGAACCATGTGTGTGCTTTCTTTATTACACTGCAAGCTCCATAAAAAGTATGTAGAATCTTTTCAGATCTTTTGCTGTTTGTTTGTTGTTTTATTTTTAAAGTTATTTTTCTCTGTGGCCATGCCTTATTGTCTGAGTTTCTTCCATTTCTAAATGAAATTCTTCAATTTCCAATTTCTAAAACTCTCCCTAACCACTTTATCTTTTATTCCTTTCTCCAGCTCAGTAAAAGCTCAATCATTTTTGTTTTAGGTCTTATGACTCTTTACTTGACTTTGAGTTTGAGTCTTTTAATGCCTAATACCCTAACCCTTAATGAGACACATCCAAATAAATGAACTATTCAATGTGTACAGGGATGCAAACTTTTATACGTGGTAATACAGATAACTGCACCATTAAATTATGTTATTGTAGATAAACTGTCAAACCAAGTTACGGGGGTGTAAACTTTTGCACTCAGCTGTATGATAGACAGCAGTATTGTGTAAATTATTCTCGCCATTCCTCTGTCCCTCAGCTGCGAGTGTTCAAGCTGGCCAAGTCATGGCCCACTCTGAACATGCTGATCAAGATCATTGGGAACTCGGTGGGCGCCCTGGGCAACCTGACCTTAGTCCTGGCCATCATCGTCTTCATATTCGCCGTGGTGGGCATGCAGCTGTTCGGAAAGAGCTACCGCGACAGCGTGTGCAAAATTGCGGAAAGCTGCGCTCTTCCACGCTGGCACATGGTGGACTTCTTCCACTCGTTCCTGATCGTGTTCCGAGTGTTGTGTGGCGAGTGGATCGAGACCATGTGGGACTGCATGGAAGTGGCCGGCCAGAGCATGTGCCTCATCGTCTTCATGATGGTCATGGTGATTGGAAACTTGGTGGTAAGATTCGGTTATTGAACCTTTTGAATCATATTGGCATGCTTGTCACATAGTGTTTCTTTTTATTTTGTAACCTCTGCTCTTCAGAAAGAGGCAACAAGTCACTCCTGAAAGAAATTTTGAAGTTTGGACAATACTTTTAGGAAAATAGGTTTAATCTAGAACCCTACAACAGAGGCTTTCCATTTTAGAGTTTCCCTTTAAGAAGCGAAGAACTTCTAATAATTTAAAGAACCATTTTTGTCATTAAAAGTACTTAAACATGTTAAGTAACAGCTATGTAAACACTTGGAAAAATAACAGGAGGGTCCTGATTATTTTCCAATAACCACTACAAAACAAATAGTTCTTCAGTATATCCAGTATCACAGATCCAGTGTTTGCACTTACACTTGCCCTTGGTTTACTATAGCCTATGTTTGCAGAAATTGATTAGATTTCATTTCAATATTTACATTTGACCATGGACCAATTTCTTCCCCCCAGTTAATTCTTACCAGTTCCCACCCACCAGCCAGCTCTCCCTTATCACATGACGGCTACCAACTGGGGAGGGTGGAGGCTAGCAAGTTCTTCCTCTGTGACACATGAAGGCAGCCGACCACATGTTTTCAAACTGCTACTTAATGTGTAACAGAAGCATAACACACTTGGAGGAGAAAGCGCTATCCGCCCTCTTCTGCATACATGAGTTAACAGATGAACACGATTGGCTAGTGTTGCTGTGATTGACAGGGGAAAGATTGCACAGAATGTCATCCCTCCTGCCCTGACAGCATGGCCAATTTTGCTCTCTTGACTCATCCCAGCCATGGATGGCTCTGGCATCAATGGGATTCAAAGTCGTGAGCTCATGTCTGTAGAGCGAATGCTTTTCTATTGCACCACTCAGTATCCATGCAGCTGTGGACTATTTTTAAACTAACCCAAAAAACCATTGAACTTGCTGTTTCGACCCACAAACTTGTTCCAGGTCTAGCCCAATTTGGTGTAAAACCTGTGACCTGTGCAACCCTGAGCCCAGGTGAAGGTCAGCCATGCCAAAATATCATTGGAAATTAGCAATTAGGCAAAATTAGAAATATCCCCATACACTACGTAATTGTCAGAAGTCCTTTAGAGGATCAACCCCAGTAGAATCAACAGTGGCTGGTAGGATTGAAAGGTTGATGCTATTCAGTACCATTGTTTTTATATTATTTTACCCCCGGTATGCTGTTGTTGTAGTAGAATGCTTCTATAGCTGTGTTAGGTCAGAAATCAGGCTCTAGTGTCATGGTACCATTTGCATCCTTTGGTGGTTGCATTGCAGGTGTTGAACCTCTTCCTGGCCTTGCTGCTGAGCTCCTTCAGCGCCGACAACCTGGCCTCGACGGACGACGACAGCGAGATGAACAACCTGCAGATCGCCGTGGGTCGCATCCAGAAGGGCATTGCCTTTGTGAAGTCAGCGCTGAGGCAGTTCCTACAGAGTCTCTTCCTGGCCGGGACCAAACCCGGCGCCCTGGACGAGGAGAAGCCCCTGGATGACCTGCACAGCGACGGCAAGGAGAACTGCCTCTCCAACCACGCCCCCATGGCCGTCGACCTCGGTAAGGACTTTCTCAAGGAAGGATGTGTGTCGCCTAGCAACGGGGTGGAAAGCCACGGGAAGTATGGCATCGAGGAAGGGGACTACATGTCATTTATCCACAACCCCAGCCTCACGGTCACGGTGCCCATTGCCGTGGGCGAGTCAGACTTCGAGAACCTCAACACAGAGGATTTCAGCAGCGAGTCGTCCGACGTGGAGGGAAGCAAAGAGGTAGGGAAGATATCCGAAATCTTAGAAGACCGTATTTGTAGATTTGTTTTGTTATTGTTTTTAAACTTTAAGCTGTTTATTGTTTATAGAGAATTAAAATGTCACGTTTTCTCAAGTTGCCTTGAGTCATTTTGTCATTGTATCATATTGTGTACTTTACGTATATATTTGTGTGTGTGTGTGTGTGTGTGTGTGTGTGTGTATGCGTATGTGTATGTGTGTGTGTGATAAGCCCCATGATCACATGACCCAGATCATAGCCAGCTACTTAGGAACTTGTGCTGGGTACAGCTGCTGAATTCGTATCAGTACACACACATACACACACATACATACATACACACACACACACGCATGCAGTGCACATAATATGTATTATTTACAACCAGCTGAGCAGGAACAGCATCACTCAGTCCAGATTATGAATGAAGTCAGCTTGATGATGATATTGCTAAATGCAGCTTCAATGCCCAGGGTGAAATTGTGCTAAAGTATAAACACATGCATGTTGTGTCTGGTGTGTGTGTGTGTTTGTGTGTGTGTGCGTGCGCACACATATGTAAGTTTGTGTCTTCTCTCCACTGCGTTTAAATGCATACCTCTAAGAAAGTGCTACTATCACAGTTTTCTTAACCTCCTTTCTTCCTCCTTGTAATCTTTTCCTGGTGGTGTGTTGAAGTTGCCGACGTTGTTATCCATGTTTTGTGAAGTGTGTATTTCTCTGTGTGACCTGTTATTGCAGCATAATGAGAGACGAACCCCAGGTTTTCTCTGAGAGACCCCTGTAAGAGTCTTTCCTCTTCCCACACACTAACCAACCAAAACTGCCTCTACCATCTCTTCCCAAACTCTCTCTCTTTCTCTCTCTCTCTCTCTCGCTCTCTCTCTCTCTCGCTCTCTCTCAATTTTTCTTTACATTTTCTTTCTCTTTTGGAACGGATTGCCTTTTTTTTTTTCATTCTCTTATGCCTGTGCCCGCCCCTATATCCCCCCTTCCTGTTGAATCCCACTGCACTGGAGAGAGACAGCTGTTCGCGTTTGTTTGTTGTTGTTGTTTTTTTTTTTAATTTCACTTCATTTATTTATTTATTTATTTTTTGTTAGAGCACCGGGCTTCTTTGCAGTATCAACAATCATATGGAATGAGCAAGATCATCATTTCCCATTTCATTTCCCTTATAATTCAAGTCATTAAGCATCAATTTATACTACCTTTTTCTTTTTGGTTTGAACATACATTTTTCCTTTTTAATTTATTTTCGCTGGAACAGCCAGTCAGTCACTGAGCATCCAAAGCTGAATGAACTTACAACAGAATTATTGTATAAAAGGGTATGTGTGTGTGTGTGTGTGTGTGTGTGTGTGTCTCAGGTGGTTTTCACACTTGCGTGGTTTTTTATTTTCCGGGAAGTTTGGTGAAGTGAGAAGTTTTATTTATTTATGTTATTTTTTCAAATAAAAAAGAAATATTAAACACTAGAGAGAAAAAAAACAAGAACATTTTACAATTTTAAAGAATAAATACAAATGGTGTAACATCGCATCTGCTGCTTCCAGTCAATTTGTAATTCAGTTACATTTTTTGGTCATTCTAAAAATATATTACAATACACAAAATATCTCAGAAAAGCATATTGTGACTGTGTTTTTAATCACAATACCGATATTTTATCATGTCGCACCGCCTTACCTTATTCATACATGAAACCATGTGCCCATAAGAATGAAGCGCTCTAATTAGCTCACTTTTCTGGTGAGAGTGTTTGCAGAGAAAATTTTTAAAAAATGTTCTCATACATGCATCGAAAAAGTGCTGTCCTGTATCACTTGAGTGTTGGCACCAAAGGATATTTAAAAAACGATAAACCTGAGTGACTTGCTGGAATTACGCAGTCGATCAAAAGTTCTTCAAACTTATGCAGATGAGCCCCCCCCAAAGCATCGGTCCTGGGTGTTGACTCGAGTATTTGGGCCAAGTATGAAAACGCCTCTACTCTCTGTATGTGAGTGTGAGTGTGCGTGTATGTGAGTGTGTGTGTGTGTGTGTGTTTGTGTGTGTGTGTGTGTGTGTGTGTGTGTGTGTGTGTGTGAGTGGGAGAGAAAAAAAGGAATGACGTTGCCTCAGAAGAATTATTCCATGGCTCATATTTGTTTAATTGCATCTTGACATCAGTATTGTTCATAAAGGAATGATGAAAGCTGCTCTACAGCATCGCAGCTCTGTAACCGAACTATCAGCTTGGTATCAACAGGGTTATTTGGGGTTTTTTTTAGTTTAATATCTTCATTACAACTCTGAAAGGTATTAAAATTCTATCATAAGCATCACCACTAGGAGGCAGTATTTCTGCACACATTAATATACAAAGTAGTAACATAAACCAGTAGTATTGCATTGCTTTCTCATTTTAACCCTGAATGAAACCAAGCTAATAGTTAAAAAAGAGATAATGATTTGAGCGCCAATTGATCTTTTCAATTGAAAACCTGTTTATGTTTTTTGTTTTGTTTTGTTTTTGGATGAATTTGCACATATTCCCTAAGCTTGCTCTAACAAGGATGTTTGCTTAAATGATGAAGGCTTAGACGGAGTCACTAATTGGACCAAAGAAAGCAAACAAAAAATACAGGGGGTGCAGGGCGTTTCTGAAATTATGCTACATAAAAAAATAAGATCTTTGTTGAGTTTTAAAAAAATATAAAAACCCAACCCTGCCTTGAACCATTTCTGCTTACGCGAAAGGGTCTGTGTAGCATTTTAGCTCTGAGAGAACCCTGAAAGATAACGTAGAACATTCTGAATCTGCACACGGCATGCTTACATCATTCCCCCGCGCCGCATTAGCTGGGTACCACGGCAACCAGCGCTGCCGCTCAGTTTCAGACAGCATTCCCGTGCGCCGCTTTTCACTCCGGTATCGACTCGGCCCGTGAACATACCCACGCTGTAGAAGCCTGCGTTACATCACTGTTTTATACCCACTGTGGCTCAGGCCTCTCGCCTTAATGAGACACTGCTGATAGACTTCTAATTAAAACACTAAATCTTTAAAAACCTTCAGTTACGCCATTCAGGGTTTAATAATGACACGGAAACGGACTGTTTTTGTCAAATTTAAGGGGGAGACATTATCTCTCTCTCTATGTTTCTCTCTGTCTCTTTCAATCTGTTTCTCTCTCTCAAAGTCAAAAGGTCTCTGTCTCTTTTTATCTGCTTCTCTTGCTCTGTCTGTCTCTCTCTCTGTCTCTCTTTCTTCCTATTTGTCTGTTTCTTCCTTTTCGTTGATCTTTTTCTGTCTCCCTTTCTCTCTCTCTCTCTCTGTCTGTCTCTCTCACTCCCTCAAAGTCAAAAGGTCTCTGTCTGTTTCTCTCTGCTTCTCTTGCTCGGTCTGTTTGTCAGTCTGCCTCACTCTCTCTCTCTTTCTTTCTGTTTGTTTGTCTGTCTGTCTGTCTCTCTCTTTCTTTCTGTCTATCTCTCTCTCTTTCTTTCTGTCTGTCTGTCTGTCTCTCTCTCTCTCTCTCTGTTTGTCTGTCTGTCTCTCTCTCTGTTTGTCTGTCTTTCTCTTTCTTTCTGTCTGTCTCTCGCCCTCTTTCTTTCTGTTTGTCTGTCTGTCTCTCTCTCTCTCTGTTTGTCTGTCTGTCTCTCTCTCTCTCGCTGTTTGTCTCTCTGTCTGTCTCTCTCTCTCTCTTTGTCTGTCTATCTCTCTGTCTCTCTGTTTGTCTGTCTGTCTCTCTCTCTTTGTCTGTCTGTCTCTCTGTCTCTCTGTTTGTCTGTCTGTCTGTCTCTCTCTGTTTGTCTGTCTGTCTCTCTGTTTGTCTGTCTGTCTGTCTCTCTCTATTTGTCTGTCTCTCTCTTTCTTTCTGTCTGTCTCTCGCTCTCTGTTTGTCTGTCTGTCTCTCTGTTTGTCTGTCTGTCTCTCTGTTTGTCTGTCTGTCTCTCTCTCTCTGTTTGTCTGCCTGTCGCTCTCTTTCTTTCTGTTTGTCTGTTTCTCTCTCTCTCTCTCTCTCTCTCTCTCTCTCTCTCTCTCTCTGCCTCTTGCTGTTTGTCTGTTTGTCTCTCTCTCTTTCTCTCTCTCTGTCTCTCTCTCTGCCTCTTTCTGTTTGTCTGGTTCTTTCTTTTTGTTTATCTCTTCTGTCTCCCTTTCTGTGTCTAGTTCTCTTTCTTTTCTGTATCTCTCTCTCTCTCTCTGTCTCTCTCTCTGTCTCTCACCCACATACACGCACACAAACTCAGTGATAAAGTTAGAGAAAGATGCTGATTTATGAGCGTAAATGTTTTATGTATATATTTTAAAAAACAACATTTATCTTGCTGAAATCTTGGTGGAAGGATGGTTAATGTTTTTGGCTTCGTCTCATTTACAGTAAGAGAAACTCATTTTTAAAAATGTATTTTGTTGTAGTTGCAGAAATGTAAAAGTGAATGCTGTCTCAGGCTTGCGTGCACGTCAGGTCCCGGTGTTAGATGTGTGCTAATGCGGCTTCCCTCCTCTTCAAACTCTTGACTGGTGGACTGAAGCTTGACCACTGCTTTTTAATGGAATGGACTTTCCACCCTGTGTTTTCATGTCAATGAAGGGAAAATGGCACCCAGTGGGGAGGGAATATGTCACAATCCAAACATGTTGTAATCTGAATTACTGTCCTCAATCTGTTAAGGATACAGTATAATCCAATAGAAAATCATTCGTTTTTTTGGGTTGGGAAGAAAAAGAATAAAAACGGGGGATGGTTGTTTTGCACTGGACATGAAAATACTCGAAGCACTCAACATTTGTTGACGAGATCACTCGAGCTTGGATGAATTCTTATTAAATATGCACCTTGATTTAATAAAAAAATCTGCATGAGGAAGGAATGAAGGCCCATCAAACGTACCCACAGCTGACTGTGTGATTACCCGTGAGCCTGTGCTGTAGGCCATCATGCACGGCTACCAATCGGGACAAAGCAAATCAAATCAATCAATCAATCCACAGGCTTGTAGGTACTTTTGAATGATCTGGTTGAATCTGCATGAAGTAATGGAAGGGCAAGAAGATGAAGAAACACACAATGCAGAGCTTTAATCATATCTTTTGCATGTGTGTGTGTGTGTGCTGTGTGCATGCACGTTTGTGTGTGTGTGTGTGTGTGTGTGTGTGTGTGTGCGCGTGTGTGCTTTTAGAAGCTTCCTGTGGACACAGTTCTGAGTTCTTCCGAGGGAAGCACAGTGGACATCAGACCCCCAGGAGAGGGGGCCGAATCGGTGGAGATAGAACCAGAAGAGTCACTGGACCCCGAGGACTGCTTTACTGAAGGTGTGTGTGTGTGTGTGTGTGTGTCTGTGTGTGGGTGTGTGTGTGACTCGCAACAGCATCTGATCTGAAGTGACATTCGATTCCACAGTACAGTTAGAGGCTATGAGTGCCAGCATTACTCGCTTCAATGGCTAAGAACAAAAATTCTGCCAGATCACCAAGTGTGCCAGATTTATAATTAAAATCTTTGTCAAAATTCTATTATTTTCCCTTTAGTTGACTATTTTTCTACAACAGCACATCCTGAAGGGATTATTTTCCTATACCTGCACATCATAGCTTGTCAATGTATATGCCAAGAAACCAGAACGCGAGACAGTCCTCCCTGCAGAACCAAAATTCCAGGGGGTG
Organism: Ictalurus punctatus; assembly: GCF_001660625.3. Lineage (NCBI taxonomy): Eukaryota > Metazoa > Chordata > Actinopteri > Siluriformes > Ictaluridae > Ictalurus > Ictalurus punctatus. Next base: position 13,607,655 of record NC_030427.2, on the reverse strand, counting down.
GAGCTGGATCTGATCCAACTCCTCCCATAATCCAAACCCTAATTCTCACAAACCCTAATAACCACAAGAATCATGCTCTACGCTCTCCTCCAATCAACTCCACCCAAGTAGGAGGAGCTGGATGTGGTCCAACTCCACCCCCTGAACTTCTGGTGCAAACAAGATTTTTCTACAAAGTTCCGACACCGGAGACTCCTTCCATAAATGTTACGTGAACATCTCCTCTCAGAAGACTTCACTATAATATGATTTATACAACTTCTATAAAGACAAATAAAATATGGCTTGTTGTTGGCAAATTGTTGTCATAGAAGAGAATTAAAACAGTTCGGGACACCATGATGTCCTTCACACCGTTACTTTCAGCATGTCGCGTTTTATGCTGTATTTGGGTAAAGCCGTGCTTCGTAACTAAATTTCCAACCTCTGACTTAAACAAAAGTCGGAAAGTCAAGAACGCCTCCTCAACCCCGAATTCAGCACATGACATTAAATCAACGTGGCCACTCACAGCGTCAACAGTAAACAGAATTCTTTAACTTTAAATGGATTATGCTGTATACACAAGTATTTGCTTTAGCTCAATCCACATACTCTATAGCACTGACTATACAGTGCACTGTTTTGAGGAGGTAAATAATCATATTTATACATATTTATATATCCTGTATATACTCTTTATATATCCCTGTATTGTTCTCCTTACTATCTCTTTTATCTCTTTTTTTTTCCCGGTATTTTTTTTTTTTGGCTGCTGCTGTGACACCCTAATTTCTCCATCTGGGGATTAATAAAGTATTATCTTATCTTATCTTATCTTCGAATATGACGTGCTTCTGATTTTTTTTCTAACGCAGCATTATATCTTACTTGTGTTTTAAAATGTGCTCTCAGGCGATGCAAACGTTTGCACTTGAAGCTACACATTACCATCGAAAGAAGATGATGCTTCTTTTGAATCTTTAAAACGAGAAGAGATTTCTCCTCCTTAAGCGCGAGTGAGCTCGTCCACACAGCTATTCGTTCCTGTCACTTTAGATCGCCTTGCTTGATCTCCGATGAGTCTTTTCCAGCTTAGAACCCATTCTCTAGCATTCTTCCTCGGTTTTTCACAATGTTTTCGCAACTATCCCTCCTGTCCCAGGCTGCATGATGAGGTTTCAGTGCTGTCAGGTGGACGTGGAGAAGGGACGCTGGAGGAGCTGGTGGACTCTCAGGAAAACCTGCTTTATCATCGTCGAGCACAACTGGTTTGAGTCCTTCATCATTTTCATGATCCTGCTGAGCAGTGGTGCTCTGGTGAGGATCAACACATGCACACACACACACACACACACACACAAACACACTAATTTACATGCACACATGTAAATTTTCCATTAGAGTTCAATAAGGCATGAATACTTCTTGGCTTTGATTCAGTTCAAGTGGCAACATAAAAAAGAGGAAAGTGCGCCATAATTAGGATAAGCAGAACAGCATAACGAAGCTCGGGAATAATTTTAGTTGTACACGTCTCCCGTTTGATGTCAGGGCTGTTTACGATGCTGCAAACAAATACATACATATTCATACATACTGTAAAAGTACAATGGGTTCCAATTATCCCCATGCAGAAGCTGAGAATATGTCTTTTCTCTCTCTCTCGCTCTTTGTGTGTGTGTATATATGTGTGTGTGAAGGCTTTTGAGGATATCTACATAGAGCAGCGGAAGACGGTCAAGACAGTGCTGGAATACTCGGATAAAGTTTTCACTTACGTCTTCATCTTGGAGATGTTGCTGAAATGGGTGGCTTACGGCTTCGTCAAATATTTCACCAACGCCTGGTGCTGGCTCGACTTCCTCATCGTAGATGTACGTACAACCCTCATTTAACGCTCGGTGCACACTTTGGGATTATCATGTATAAAAGTACTTGCAGTCAGTGCTGGGCGTAATGCGTTACTGTCATTAAAGTATGTTTCCCCCAGAAAAAAGTAAAGTAAGGGATGACTCTTCATTTTTACGAATTTAATTACAGTTACTTATGATGTACTTGCATTACATAGTGTCTAGACTTTCAACAGTTCTGTATAAAACACTATTGAGTTTGATCATCTAAAGATCACATTTGTGTTCTGATTTCACTCGGCCGCATTAAATCCGTTAGCTGTAGGATAGCGCACGTGTGAGAGTTCGCTCCAGGTCGCTGCGAAGTCGCTCAAGTTCAAGGATGTCAGCAGAAACGAGTGGCTGTTTTACTAAATGGAAATATTCCCATTACTTCGTTTTTTTAGACACATGTAGACAAGAACATCACAGTAATATGTAAGTTTGACTCAAATTTAAAGAACAGAATCACTTCTGTCGTCCACGTGGTCGATACGGATTTTTAGAAGTGATTAATAATGAGTAATGCGATTACTTTTCGGACCGAGTAATTAGTCAGTTTAAATACAGCGTTGACGATGTAATTAGTAATCATGACTTCTATGAAGTAACTTACCCAACACTACTTACAGTCAGAATATAAAAATATCGTTTAACTTCCCTGTATCACAAAGGCAGATTTCCAAATTTACAAAAAAAATCCAGCAGGAAAAACAGCCCTTTTCTCAACTGAATCAGTGTAGTGGTTTAATTTGAAGCTTAAATTTAATTCATTGTCTGTCTGGAATAGATGTGGTTTTAATTAGCTTCACTGTTATTACGCTGTGATTAATAGCTGTATCTTTCAAAGTGTTGCTCTGTTAAGTATCTATGCTTCCTGATTATCCTCTTTGTCCTGTTCTATACTGTTCAAATTAATCTCACTTTACTGTAGGGTGAAGTAAAGCGTCTTGCTAATTGTGACACCGAATAATCCTCAGTTTATAATTCACTGTGTATTTAATCAGTCTGTACAGGATTTCGCATAGTTTGTTGTTTTTATTGTTGCGGGCTAGATTTTGCTGCGGCTTTTTGAAAAAAAAAAAAATTCTGCTTTTTTGTTTGTTGTGCTAAACTACTTCAATTGGCGAAACTGCAATCTTTCGCAGTGATGTTTGCTGGTAAATGAGCTGTACCTTTTAGCCATACTCGTGTTCAGTGCATGTGATTTGATGACAGCTTCGGTTGAATGCGCATCGTGATGACGTCACATGACGTGTCTTGGCCCAAACATGGGAAAATCTGCGGTAATTTGTAAATACCGCAAGCTCCTACGAATATTGTGGACATTTCAAAATCGAAGGCAACTGGTAAATCATTGTCTAAGTGCTCTGTGTTATTAGCCTTGATTTCCACTTTTCAGCTGAATGTTAAACTGACGTCAAATATCAAAAGAACAAAGAAGACAAAGCTCCTTACTCAACTTGCCTTTTTTTGCAACACACATGTACTGTATAGTATATACAGTGTATAGGTCAGAGCTCAGACACCAGCATAATACTGCTCCCCTGGAGCAGATGGAGGTGGTTGTCTGTTTAGCATCTGCTGACTCATCGGTGACTCATTCCCACCTCGTTCTCACACACATGAGCCTGGAATACTGGGACTTTAATTCCCCAGAGGGTGCCAGCTTGTCACAGAGATGCCGGCACCCACTCTCCACCCGACCCTCACTTTATCTTCTCGTTCTGCTGCTCAGTAACGCATCTGTGTAGAAATACACTGAAATGGAGGAACTGACCCGAGTTACTGAGTGACTGTTGCCACTCCAAGGTTGATTCATTTCCTATATCTTGACACCATAAGGTTCTTTATTCAGCCTTCAGCAAGGATTACACTTTTAGTGCTTGCTGAACTTATCGCTAGGAGCATCCATCAAGCAAGACTGTTTGAATTAGTTCTTACTAATGATATAAACATGTGATCTGAGCTGATGCTAGAGAAATTTTGAAAATCAACACCTGATTTGCTGAACAACATCAAAAAAAATGTCTCTTTTTTGAACCACAGCACTGAATACTCGATTCTGATTCATTTTTAATAACAGCAGCTCTGACAGTTGTATATCGATGCACTGGTTCTAAAATTAAAATACATTTATTTTGTAACTGCTTACACAGGAACATTTATACACAGACACCCCACATAGATTAAAAAACGTGTAGTTGTTAATACGTTTTCTCTGAGGAGACGTTTATTTAGCGTTTATGGAAGGAGTCTCCAAGTCAGCAAGTGGGTACGTTTACACGGACAGCAATAATCTAACTATTGAGCTTATTCTGAATAAGACACGCCACGCCACGCAGTCCGATGTCCCTCCAGAATTTCACATATCAACATACAGTTTGTCTCCGTTATACAGTATACAGTTTTGGGTGTTTTTATTTTTAATTTTACAAAAGCTTCAAGTGCAGTTAATTATTTGTCATGCTATATGTGCTAATAGACGACTGCTTGAAGCCGTGGGCTGCGTCCCAAACTACATATACATGTATTTCCCCTACTATATAGCAGGTTAGTATGGGGTTTCGGACGCAGCCGTGCTCTCTTGTTTGCCGTGAAATGGTTGAGCACTGCCATGTGTGTACGTGTCCTGTGGTAAAATGCGGTGAAAACTCTCACACGATGTTAATAGTGTGATTAAGTTTACATGTTTACATGTCGATAATACACGTTGATAATGCGACTAAAACAGGAATACTCCACACGTCTTAATTCGATTTGTTTACTTCGAGTATGACTTTAGCCGGATTAAGGTCATCAATAATCACTGTTTACATGCTAGTTTCTTAATCAGAGTATCATCTTAATTGGGTTAATATCGGATTATTGTATGTCCATGTAAACATACTGACTTTTAATGGTCAGAGGTAAAGCTGTAACTTTGTTTCCTAACCACTTTGTGGTTTCTCGGTAACAAGCTGCTTGTTTTTTTTTTTGGTGGATTGAACGGTTAAAAATGGTTCATAGTAAATATAACTAAATGAGCTGAGGAGCTAAATATTGCGAGTTAAACTTTTAGTAAGAATGAAGTCGTGTGAAAGGTTACGAAAAGGTTGCGTTAAGGTTGAGTTAAGGCGAGAGTTAGGGGCAGGGTCAGCATTCATATATTTTTTATATGACTTTGTACAAATTGAAATAAAATCCAACCCTTATTCATTCAAATTCTTATCAGTTTCTCATGACATCTCATTGGTTTGCTCGGAGATGTTATGAGCATGACTACATAGTTTTGATAGAAGCCATGTGGGCGGGGACAAACGAAGTCAGCCTTGCGTTTGGTGAGCATAATGCTTACCCGAACTTTTATTTATTTTGTATTTATTTATTTGTCTTATTTATGTAAATTTATGACATATTTTAAAACAGTCTTGGGTGTTAGAAATGTGCTAGCTAGCTGGACGTATCAGAAGCCAAAATCATTTGCTGTTGTGTTAAATATGTTTGTTTTTTTACTTGCTTTTTGGTAATCACATTGCTTTCTCCTATGTCTTTGTATGTGTGTGTGTGTGTGTGTGTGTGTGTGTGTGTGTGTGTGTGTGTGTGTGTGTGTGTGTTTTAGGTGTCTCTGGTCAGCCTTGTTGCTACTGCTCTGGGTTACTCTGAGCTGAGTGCCATTAAATCATTGAGGACTCTACGTGCTCTGAGACCGCTAAGAGCATTGTCACGCTTCGAGGGCATGAGGGTAAAAACACATACACAAACAAAAGAACTTTTACTTGTCACTGTAAATGCAATGCTTTTTTATAACTGTGTTATATAATACGATTCAGCTGATGAATAAGTGTACAGGAAGTGTACAGGAATTTCTTTTTTTGCATGATTGTTTTCGTGTTCTTTGATGACTCTGTGGTGCTTATTGTGATTATTATTATTGTTTCTGTTGTGCCTTTGACCTTTAATTTGTCTTTTTGTGTGTTGTGTGTCTCTTTCATTTGCAGTACACAAATGTAGTGACATCATCGTGTTTCAAGCAAGGTTTTTCGTTTCTGTTCTGATTTTGTGTGTCTACCTTCTTGTCAGCCCAGCTATCTAAAAAAAAAAAAAAAAAAAAAAAAAACAAGCAAAAGAAAGTTTTAATTTAGAAGCAACAGCAGCTGCTGTACGATTTTCTCTGTGCTGTGTAATTATGTGACCGGTTCATCACGAGCCAAAATAAGCCCCTGTGTAGCGTTCATAGTTATTAGTGAACACCCTTTTTCCAAATGATCTTAGTCACTATTTTCCTTCAATAATGCAATAACAGAAGTGTGTGTAATCCCTTGTACCTCACTCAACTAACACCATTAATATACAGAATGTGATAATCCCCGCCCACCGTGCGTGATCATACAGGAAGTGAGAGTTCCAGCGACTAAGATTTGAATGTGTGTGTGTTACGGCAGGTCGTAGTGAACGCTCTGCTCGGCGCCATCCCCTCCATCATGAATGTGCTGCTTGTGTGTCTGATCTTCTGGCTCATCTTCAGCATCATGGGCGTCAACCTGTTCGCCGGGAAGTACTACCATTGCGTCAACAGCACCACGGACGAGATGTTACCCATCAGCGTGGTGAACAACATGTCCGAGTGCATGGCACTGGTCAACGAGAGCACGCGCTGGAAAAACGTCAAGATCAACTTTGACAACGTGGGAGCCGGATACCTGGCCCTACTACAAGTGGTGAGGAGAGGTTTCACAATAATAGCTCAAGATCTAACCCCGATTAAGGGTTTCTCTTTAACAAAACCTAGAACCATTAACCATTGAAAGAACCCTATTTCTTAACAATTAAAAGGCACAAACGCATTTCTATTAATGTTATTATCAATTTGCGTAAATCTGACGTTTTATTCTGGATAAATAGTTCTCCATATCTATATTTAACTCGTTTCCTTTCTCTCACCTCAGGCCACTTTTAAAGGCTGGATGGACATCATGTACGCCGCAGTAGACTCTCGCGATGTAAGTCTCTCCAGCAGCGGCACAATACGCTGCTCTTTGTGGGGGTTTTCAAAAATATGCAAGCTACATTTTTGGCTAATAATTGATGCTCTGTGGCAGGAACACTGAAGCGTTCCCTGTGGCAGGTCTGGTTAGGTGGGAGTGCGTGAAGCTTATTTTTAGGATTAATTATACCAGTAATATGTACCGATCTCTTTTACTCCCTAAGTGGTACAAGCTCTACACAGTCATGGGTTTACTGCATGACTGAGCGATTAACGTTCTGTGCCAACTCGCAGTGTTGAGGTTAACCATGATGCATTGCCTGTATTTAAAAAATGTGTGGTATAATATACAAGATTACTTAAAGTGGATTTCACATCGATTAACATTGAGCTCTGAGCAAATAATATTGTACTTTCAAATCACTATAAAAGTGCATTCAGCTGTTTCATAATAAGTAAATACATAGTGGCTTTGGAAAACCCTTCATTTTCTACTATATCTTTGTAATTTATCTTAACAACAAATAAAGATATAGCATTTCAATATCTGTTTGCCCCTGAAAGTGAAGCAAGTAAAAAATTTATGGTACATAACTATCCCAACAACTTAATCATAATGATGTTCACTGTGACTATGTTTACATGGATAGAATTAATCTAATTATTGACCTTTATCTGAGTAAGATAGTAATGTGATTAAGGTGTTTACATGAGTCGCCTTTAGAATACTCTTGTCATGATCCCGTTTTACATGTTGTAGAACATAATTAGATTAACAGCCCGCGTCATTACGTCACCGCGCAACGCCTTCCGACGTCCCTCCAGAATTTCATGTATCAACATACAGTTCGTCTTCGTTATGGTACCGTATACAGTTTTGAGTGTTTTTATTAAATTTTTTTACGAACGCTTTAAGTGCAGTTAATTATTTGTCGTGCTATACGTGCTAATAGACAACTGCTTGAAGCCGTGGGTGTGTCCCAAATCGCGTAGTTACCGTCTATATAGTAGCCGAGATACATGTATTTTTCCACACTACAGGCCTATAGTAGGTAAGTATGCGATTTGGGACGTGGCCGAACTCTCTCGTAAAACGTAAAACTGCCGTGTGTGATCGTGTCCTGTCGCAAAATGCGGTGAAAACTCTCACACGACGTTAATAATGTGATTAAGGTGTTTACATGTCTGTAATACACGTTCATAATGCGACTAAAACAGGAGTACTCCACGTGTCTTAATTAGATTATTGCTTACTTCGATTATGACCTTAATTAGATTAAGGTAAGTACAACTTGCTGTTTACATGGTAGTTTCTTAATTAGAGTATGGTCTTAATCGGATTAAGAGTGGATTATTGTTGTCCATGTAAACGCAGCTTGTGTGAAGGGAAAAATCACACTTACTTAGCAAGGTTTTAGACAATTTACCACCAAATTTGTAAACCTGTGTTCATTCTAATGCGAGACAGAGTGATTTTCTACATACATGCTTGACATGAACAAGGCGCCAACGCAACAAGCGACAGTTCAAAGAAGGTTTTCTCAATTCTACGCAAATTTGATACGGAGAATGCAATGAAGTAAAATATTGGAAGGAGATCCTCTCGTTAAATGTGTATAGAAACATTACAAAGAAAAATAATGCATGGAAGGACAGAGCAGAGATGGTTGGTGCCTCTGGTGTGTGTATGTAGCTAGTACAGTTAGCTTGCTTTGAAAGTTAGTACGAAGCATATAATATAGAAATCAAATGACTGGTTTTCACACTAATTAGTGCATTATGTCATTTTTGTTAAACTAGTCAGCTTTAGTTATGCTATGTACATGTATATATCTACTACAAGTTCTTATTAGAACTAAAAAAAAAAAAAAGCCCTGGGCAGGCCACGCCCACAATAGAGACTTCAAGCGACATGACTGAATTCTCTCTTGCAAATGTGATCATAGGGTTAAACTAACACGTTACAAGATGCGATCTTTGCAGGAAGATAGCAGAAGCAGGATTAAAAAGTCAATAAAAACAGTTCCACATTGTTGATGAAATATATTTATGATTTCTTAAAGGATGTTTCAGACACAGTGACATCCAGTGGGTTTTGCCAGACCTTCACACATATGTAAATGGAGAAGTTAGGTATGCTATATATATAAATTAATTAATTGATTAATTAAATTTCATCTTGCAGCTGGAGGAACAACCAGACTATGAAGTGAACCTGTACATGTACCTGTACTTCGTCATCTTCATCATCTTTGGCTCCTTCTTCACACTCAACCTCTTCATTGGTGTCATCATCGATAACTTCAACCAACAGAAGAAAAAGATGAGTGTTTAGAGCGGGTTAAATGGGGAGCGGGTTCCGTAAACACACACGACATCATTTTAAATCCATGCTAGGAGCCACGTGTATGTTTTATCTATTGTTTGTTTCCTAAAAACAGAATCGCATTGAAATTGTATCTGTTGTTTACAGCATGGAGAAATATTTGGTACATAAATCCTCACATGCATTAGCAAAGCAGCTCTGCTTCACTGACATTTATTAGTTCATAGGTGACTAGCGTGCAGGTCTGAGTGCAGTGTGATTGGATTACGGATAAGATTCATGCAGATGAGGTTGTAACCAGCCTCTTTCTTTTTGTCCTTTACTTCGGAGGTCAGGATATTTTCATGACAGAAGAGCAGAAAAAGTACTACAACGCCATGAAGAAGCTCGGCTCGAAGAAACCGCAGAAACCCATCCCCAGACCTACAGTACGTACGGCATATTAAACACGTTAAAAATGAGAAAAGGAGTGTGCTTTATGTATGGTCGGGTGCAAAAGTTTGCATCCCCCTGGACAAACTGTTGCAGAGTTCAGTTTCACAGACATTTCTTAACAAAATTTTGAAAAATAGTGAAAAATCAACAGGATGTCAGTATCAGAATCTCCCTTCTTGAATGTGGTATAAATTAGAGGTCGACCGGTACTGGATTTTATCGATACCGATAACTAAGTTTTAACAGTACCTGCCGATAACCCGAAAACCTATTGTTTTTTTAATTGATACTGTATGAAAACATAACACTCAGAGTAAAATATTATTATTATTATTATTATTACAAAAATAAACAGTGCTGACTGTACCATGATAATACACTGTGCGTTTTTTTATTAAATTAATGTATAAATATTAATATATATATTAACTATTAATAAATATAAATGTAAATAAAAGATATACATCAAAACTGAACCAAAAAGTAAGAATCCAAATAAATAAAAATAGAGACATCCAAAATGAATCAAAGAATACTTGTCAGTGTTTTTATTTCACCTCTAGAGGCCGCTATCATACTGTGTAATGACAGCGGCCTCTTCTCAGCCGCTACACAAACTATCGGTGTGGATTTTTGCTGATAACCGATAGCAAAACTGATCAATCGGTCGAGCTCTAGTATAAATATTCTGTAATAGAGGGCCATGGTGGCTTAGTGGTTAGCACGTTTGCCTCGCACCTCCGGGGATGGGTCCGAGTCCCTCCTCCACTCAAGTATGCGCAGAGTTTGCATGTTCTCTCTGTGCTTAGGGGGTTTCCTCTGGTTTCCTCCCCAGTCCAAAGATATACGTTGTAGGCTGATTTGCTTTTCCAAATTGTTCATGGTGTGTGAATGTGTGCGATTGTGCCCTGCACCCCATTCAGGGTGTCCCCCGCCTTGTGCCCTGAGTGCCCTAGGGATAGGCTCCAGGCTCCCCCCTGACCCCATGTAGGATAAGTGGTATGGAAAATGGATGGATGGATGGATGGATGGACATTCTGTAATTTTCCTGACATATCTTAAAAATTCTTTCTTTCGGTTTTGTTTCAAACTATGTTTCTGCTGATTTTGGCTTGCACTCTAGGGAAAAATTGGCCAAACAAAAACTTTTATGTAGCAGTGAATAACAAGCTAACAAACAAGTAAAGACTGAAGAAAGATTCAGCATTAAAATGGAATAGCTTTTTTTTTTTTATGATGACGTATCGGTAAACTTGCAGACAGTTTTTACACATGGACGTGTCAGTCAGAGTTGGTCCTGTATCCTGTAAATGCCTCATGCATGTGATAGACAGGAAGTAAAGTTGGGTAAATGAATGTGACCTGGACGTAATTTTGAACGATCTGCAACAGAACTCGTTTCCCCAGAGTGTGTGTTCTGACTTGTATTGTTTATAGCTAAATTGTAAAACTGATCATTCGTACAGGTTAGTGTTTTTTTTTCCGTAGGGGATACAAACCTTTGCACTCAGCTATAACTAGTGCTGTACATTATTAATATAAAAAGAAAGAAAGTTGTTTAACTGAATTAGTAAGGACATTTTTTTTTCATTTTCCAGAACCAACTTCAGGGCCTTGTCTTTGACCTGATCACCAAGCAAGCCTTCGACATCATCATCATGATCCTGATCTGCCTGAACATGGTGACCATGATGGTGGAAACTGATGACCAGACACAAGACATGGATAACATCCTGTACTGGATCAACCTGGTCTTCATCGTGCTCTTCACCGGCGAGTGTGTGCTGAAGATGTTCTCGCTGAGACACTACTACTTCACGATCGGCTGGAATGTGTTTGACTTTGTGGTTGTGATTCTGTCCATCGTCGGTAAGTCCTGGGAAAGTGTTTGGTAAGAAACGTACTCCTCGAATGTGTTTGCCTCAGAAATCACGTTTCACGTATTCTCATGAATAAAACATAATATGATGTACTTCAATTTGCAGGAATGTTCCTCTCAGAGGTGATCGAGAAGTATTTTGTGTCGCCCACCTTATTCCGAGTCATCCGGCTGGCTAGGATCGGCCGTATCCTCCGTCTCATCAAGGGGGCCAAGGGTATCCGCACCCTCTTGTTCGCCTTAATGATGTCACTTCCTGCCTTGTTCAACATCGGACTCCTGCTCTTCCTGGTCATGTTCATCTATGCCATTTTTGGCATGTCCAACTTTGCCTATGTCAAACACGAAGCCGGAATCGATGACATGTTCAACTTTGAGACGTTTGGAAACTCCATGCTGTGCCTATTCCAGATCACAACGTCCGCTGGCTGGGACGGGCTTCTGGCGCCCATCCTGAACAAGCGTGAACCTGACTGCGACAGTGAGACTGAGCACCCAGGCAACTCATACCGCGGCGACTGCGGCAACCCATCAGTGGGAATCTTCTTCTTCGTCAGCTACATCATCATCTGCTTCCTGATTGTGGTCAACATGTACATCGCTGTCATCCTGGAGAACTTTAGCGTTGCTACGGAGGAAAGTGCCGAACCGTTAAGCGAGGATGACTTTGAGATGTTCTACGAGGTGTGGGAGCGCTTCGACCCGAACGCTACGCAGTTTGTTGAGTATGACAAGTTGTCAGACTTTGCAGATGTCCTGGACCCACCGTTGCGCATCCCTAAGCCCAACAAGATCCAGCTGATCGCGATGGACCTGCCGATGGTCAGCGGAGACCGGATCCACTGCTTGGACATCCTGTTTGCCTTTACACTGCGTGTGCTGGGCGAGGAGGGTGAGATGGACGCGTTGCGGGGCCAGATGGAGGAGCGCTTCATGGCTTCCAATCCATCCAAAGTGTCCTACGAGCCCATCACCACCACCCTGCGGCGCAAGCAGGAGGAAATGTCAGCCATCATCATCCAGCGAGCCTTCCGACACTACCGCATGCGCGTCACGATCAAGAAGGCGTCAGACATGTACCGCCAGCGAATGCAGGATAACGGCGAATCTCTGCCTGTTAAAGAGGTTCTCATGATCGGGAAGTTTCCAGAGAACTCGGCATCAGACAAAACGGACATGACCCCGTCTTCGGCTTCACCGCCCTCGTACAACAGCGTGGCCAAGTCAGAAAAGGACAAATATGAGAAGGAAAGGCGGGAGAAGGAGAACAGTACAAAAGACACACGCGAGAGAAAGAAATGAAATCCTGAGACTGTTCAGAGAGAGAACGAAACGAACGTGATGAAGACTGCTCTTTAAATGAGATACTGTTTACAGATTTTATGGGAACAAAGTTATGGACTTCCTTTGCAAAGGTTTTGGGACTCATGCCAAACTGAGTGTGTGTGTGTGTGTGTGTGTGTGTGTGTGTGTGTGTGTGTGTGTGTGTGTGTGAGTGTGTGTGAGAGAGTGTGTGACTGTGCGTATTGATGAGAGACCAACTAGGATGCATGGTGATGAGACATGTTCATGTTCGTGTTGTTCAACGCACAACACACCACACACACTCCACCATACACACGTACACTTCAGAAGAGTGACTGTGACTGTTAAGAAGGAGTTGGGTGTGTGTAGAAAGGAGCTGTCGGACGCGTCTTTTCATTCCGAGTGTCGTTCAGCAATCCTGAGGACGCTAGGAAACTATTACACGGTCATCAGTAGCTAGCACTGCCACTACCACTGGTGTCCTTGTTGTCAAATGGCGTATTATGATATACCTGCACCTGTTTTTCTTACATTCATTCATTTTTTTTTTTTTTTAGAATCATGTCAAAATTTTCTACTCGTTCTTTCGATTGTGTGAACTGTTTCATCAAAGCGCAAGTCTGTCAAGGGTATGGTAATGTAGAACTTTAGTTTAAAAAAAAAAAAGAGAGAGAGAGAGAGAGAGAGAAAGAGAGATTTAACAGGTTATATGTTACCAGTTATGTGAAATCAAATAGGCAGGAAGTATCTGCTCTTTGTGAGCACAGTGTCCATTTAGGGATCAGGATTTTTACAGCCACTGGGGTAGTGGGAATGTTTTATATAATTCTAATTATAGATAGAGATGTATTGCAGCGCTGCCTTATTCATCAGAACAACAAAACAGACGATCGAGAAAATAAAACAAGCACGGTCAGGGGAAGCTGACTGCAAATCCACGCTTTCTTTCTGATTGGTGCATGATTTGACTTTCTCTCAGAAGCCTGAATGTCCACCCTTGAACAAAATCCCCCCGGAATATCATGCTACGATGGTAACCACATCCACAACTTTTACTGAATGTCTCCACGCCAGAATGCCAGATTTGAAAAGAAAATCTCTTTCTTAAATCTCCTGCTTTCTTGGTTTCAAAAGAGAGATGATGTCTTTCTTCCAAAGCGAACATTCTGTTGCAGGGAAGCTGGCAGACGACTTTGAGCTCGAAGAACAACAATCACGAACCCCTAAATGTCATGTATGTGTTCGGGGGGATGGGGGAGGATATTTGCAGTTACGATCAGTTCTTCTGTTGAAACTTGTGGTGATTCTGTCTGTACATATCAGCACTCTGTATCTCACCTCTGTACTCGACACTGTAGAGGAGCACTTTTACACTGCCATCTGGATGCATATTATCTCCGTGTGTCTGTGTGAATGTGTGTGTGTGAGAGATATATAGTATATATGTGTGAGACAGAGAACTAGTATATGTGACTGTACTGGGACCAGCATTGATGTGCTTTATTCTCATTCGCTCGTTCAATGTTAATACTGTAAATAGTAGTTTGGATCTCATGTTTCCCTTCTTTTTTTTTTAAACTGATTTATTTTGTTTACATTTTTTTGCAAAGTGCTACAGTATGTGTAAGGGCCAGGTCCTGGTTTTAAATGTACATATAAATTTATGAAGCAATCAGTGGTCGTCATATTTCATTCGTAGTGTTGTAGTAAACTGCATGCACTATACTAACCAACTACATGGTGACATTATTTTAAAAAGCCAAAAGAATAAAGATCATATTTTTTGTACCAAAGTATACTTAATTTCCTCATCATTATAACTGTCACACGATATTCATGACTGTCATGAAGCCCCCACATTGTACTGGAAATTTCTATCTCTATCAACTGAGAATTTTTTTTTGTTACATTGAAATGTTTTTTTTTTTTTTTCTTTTGTTGAAAATGTGTGTTCAGAATGTGCAAAATGACTTTTATTCCTTTGAATCGGAGCAAAAAGGTTTCTGACGTACACCGTAGTTTTCCAAAATAAAGCATATTTTGGGAAGCCAATATCTTTGAAAGTCTAAGAAATGTGTTTGATTTCTAAAAGCAGAATTTGTGAACGCATGCATCAGTTATACAGAAAATGTATGGGTTTCCATATGTTGGAAATGGTTTTATTATTATTTATAACTAAGTTGGTGAAATTGGAGTTAAGAGGAAGACTAATGCACAGAATCTACTGGATGAATCATTTGCTGATTAGTGAACAATGTTTCATCAGTGAATAATTCTTTTTGAATCGACTCCAGAAGTGTTTGATTCCTCTTAGACCACAGCAATTTGCCAACACTAACAATTTAAAAAATGTATTAAAGAACAGAGTAATGCGTTTTATCCATTTCTAGTTATGTTTAATGCTGTGTAAGAGTAAAGCACTTCAATCTACTTGGCGAATCAATGAATCATGAATGAATCATGAATGAATCATTCTTTTTGAAACGACTTCTGAAGTGTTTTATTCCTCCTATACCACTGCAATTTGCCACGCTAGGATTTTTTTTTTACTTATTACAAATGACATGCCATGCAGTATGTTTTACTCATTTATAGTTACATTTAGTGTTATTATTTTTTAATTGAATCTGTTACAATCTCAAACGGATTATTTTACAAATAACACTACGTCTCAAATTGTTTTATTCCTCTTATACTACAATTTACCTACACTAACCATTTTTTATTTATTAAAGAACGGTGTCCTACTTTTTATCCATTTACAGTTACATTTCATGCTTTGAGTACGAGTAAAGCACGTCTGGATGAATCATTTGCTAACTAGTGATCGATGATTCATGAATATGTGAATCGATTTGCATGGATCTGTTTGTTGAAAGTAACATAATCTTGATTAGCTCAGGAGTCACACCACCCCTTCATTAACTATTTTCCCCTAGAATTTTCCTTTCTTTAAACTTTAAAGCAACTGAATCAGTAAATTGAATAAATGAAAATATCTGGATTCAGTCTGTCTCCCACCTGACTGAAACTGACTCTCTGCTTTCTACTGGACTTCTTTTGTTTGGGTACCAACTGTTCTGACTTTCTCTTTACCTCCCACACTGAGGATGTTTGTTGGTATTCTGACAGTTATGGTGTTTGGAGGCTTATTAATCTGAATTCTGAGGAGCTGCTCTGACCTGTGCTGTAATGAGGCCACGACCAATACATCTGTGCACATTATAAAGAGGTGCGGTCGTGCTTATTTTTCAAATAAGGCCATCGATCGACTGTTTCAGCTACAGTAAGCATCATTTATTCAAAGCTTAATATGCAGCTCAATTTCTGATCACTATTTAATGGCTTTTAATGGGGCGGCTGTGGCTCAGGTGGTAGAGTGGGTTGTCTACTAATCATAGGGTTGGCGGTTCGATTCCCAGCCCATATCACCCCACATGCTGAAGTGTCCTTGGGCAAGACACTGAACCCCAAGTTGCTGGGAAGTTATCGCCTTGCATGGCAGCTCTGCTACCATTGGTGTGTGAGTGTGTGTGTGAAAGGGTGAACGAGACACAGTGTAAAGCGCTTTGTAGAACCGTTAAGGTTAAAAAAGCACTATATAAATGCAGCATTTACCATTTTGATTGTATATATTTTTTTAAACCTAAACATTTATCATGTGACGATATCTTAATCACAAATTAAGTTCTATGTTGTGCTCTGAATTAGAGTGAGAATAAAACAGGAGGAAAATTAAAGCAAGATATAAAGCTGAAAAATAATCATTTGAGCTGAGGGTGATACCACATGTCAACTTTACCTCAGGTTCAACTGCTTGTGTGTTTGTGTGATTGAGAGAGGAAACACTCTGTAATCAGAAGTGACCCTGCTGGAGAGTCTCTCCTCCTGTTGCCTAGCAACCTGACATCACCATACTGCCCAACAGGTTTTTACATGTTTGCCAGATTTTCCCATGATTGTGAGAATGCATAACAATTTTGACATTATTTGTTCTTTCATTTGTTTGTTGGATAGTTAGTTAGTTCATCCATCCATTTATTTGTTTATTTGTTTGTCCATTGTTTCAGTCACTTGTCCATTGTCTGTTTGCTTATTTATTTGTTTGTTTATTCATTTGTTCATTTGTTTGTTAGTTTATTTATTCACTTGCTTGTTCATTTATTTGCTTGTTTGTTCATTTATTCATACACTTGTTTGTCTATTCATTTGTTCACTTGTCTGTTCTTTGCTTATTTGTTTGTTCACTCATCTTTTAATTGATTAATTCATTCATTTGCTTGTTTGTTGAATTGTTTTCATCCTTTAATTCATTAATTCATTCATCATTTATTGTTTCTTTGTTTTGTTAGTCTGTTCATTCATTAACTTTATCATTTGTTCATTCATCCTTTCTTTCATTCATTAGTTCATTTATTTGTTCATTCATTCAAGAATAGGATGTTTCATGTCTTACATGACAAAATATTATTGTTCACATTTAAATAATGTTCATGAAAGAAATGTATTTTACAGTTAAAGCGGTCACTGGCTCCAAAAAGTATGTCCATGCTTTGCCTTTTGTAACTGTTTCCACTTCTTCCTTTTATTTTAATTTAATTTAATTTTGTACCCATAAGTCAGTGAGTCAGTTATGTACAGTATGTGTGTGTGTATGTACGTGTTTGTGTATGTATGTATGTGTGTGTGTGTGTGTGTGTGTGTGTGTGCATGTGTGTGTGTATGTATGTGTGTGTGTGTGTGTGTGTGCATGTGTGTGTTTGTGTTATGTGTGTGTGTGTGTCATATCACAGCCTAACCATGACTCAGTTTCCCAGGAGACACCTCAAACTACAAACATGGCCGCTGAGGACTACACTTCCCACACACACATGTGTGCACCCTCCCCGGAGTTCTAACCGCACACACCTGCAACCAATCTCACACACACTCACACACAGCATATAAGAGACTTTGGGAACTAAAGGACTTTGCGAAGTAAACATTCAGTAGACTTGCTCTCTGCCATTATCCAAGCCATTTCATAGTGTATTTTGACAAAGTGACTTTGACCAGTGTTTCCGTCCCCGACCTCGATTTCTGCCCTGCCTTGTTTTGTTTGTTTGCCTGCCTGATTTCCTGACCCCAGCCTGTTTCACGACCACGGACTTTGCCTCTCCCTTTGGATTTTACTGCTTTGATTCTGTATATCTGCAACTGCTTCCATCTCCGCCAACGAGGCGTGACAGATTACTTCGCCCTCCCTACGGAAGCAGCAGGTAACCCGGATTGGCGTCAAGCCATTGATAGCCACGGGAGAATGATAAGTGACCAGAACCAGCAGCTAGCCTACCTGACTGCGCAGGTAAATAGGCTGATTCAGACCGCGCCGGTCGTTACACCGACGCCTACTCAGTTTCTTCCCGGCGCCGGAGAAGTATGCCGGGGATTTGGCACGCTGTAGGGATTTTTTCCTCCAATGCTTCCTGTTTTTCGCGAGCTACCCAGAGATGCCGGAAGCAAGGAGAATCACCAATTTCATGGAGCTGTTAACTGGGGGAGCTCTCCTCTGGGCCACGGCTGAATGGGAGCAGAGAAGCAGTACCATCTCATCCTTAGAGCAGTTGACAGCGCGATTTCGGCTGGTCTTCGATCACTCTCTGGATGGCAAAGAGACAGGGGAGGAACTGCTAACCCTAAAGCAAGGTGCACGCTGCGTTGCGGATTAAGCCCTCGATGTTCGCACTGTCGCTGCATGGAGTGGATGGAACGAGCCAGCTCTCAAGACTATGTTTCACGAGGGATTAAACCCGGATGTAGTGACAGACCTGGCCTGTCGCAATGACCAACTCACCATCGACTCACTCATTAACCTGGCTATCTGCCTAGATGAGTGGGTCGATGGTAAGTTGGTCATCGCGACAGGCCAGGTCTGTCACTACATTCGAGTTTAATCCTTCGTGAAACATAGTCTTGAGAGCTGGCTCGTTCCATCCACTCCATGCAGCGACAGTGCGAACATCGAGGGCTTAATCCGCAACGCAGCGTGCACCTTGCTTTAGGGTTAGCAGTTCCTCCCCTGTCTCTTTGCCATCCAGAGAGTGATCGAAGACCAGCCGAAATCGCGCTGTCAACTGCTCCAAGGATGAGATGGTACTGCTTCTCTGCTCCCATTCAGCCGTGGCCCAGAGGAGAGCTCCCCCAGTTAACAGCTCCATGTCATTGTCCAAGCCGTTTCATAGTGTATTTTTGACGTGACTTTGACCATCCACCCCCGACCTCGATTTCTGCCTTGCCTTGTTTTGTTTGTTTGCCTGATCGCCTGACCCCAGCCTGTTTCACGACCACGAACTTTCCCTTTCCCTTTGGATTTTACTGCTTTGATTCTGTATACCTGCAACTGCTTCCATCTCTGCCAACGAGGCGTGACAGTATGTATGTATGTATGTGTACGTGTGTGTGTGTATGTGTGTATGTATGTATGTATGTATGTATATGTGTATGTGTATGTGTGTATGTGTGTATGTGTGTATGTGTGTATGTGTGTATGTGTATGTGTGTGTATGTGTGTGTATGTGTGTATGTGTATGTGTATGTGTGAGTATGTGTGTGTATGTGTGTATGTGTGTGTAGTGTGTGTAGTGTGTGTGTAGTATGTATGTGTAGTGTGTGTGTGTGTGTGTAGTATGTATGTGTGTGTGTGTGTGTGTGTGTAGTGTGTGTGTGTGTGTGTGTGTGTGTATAGTGTGTATGTGTAGTGTGTGTGTGTATGTGTAGTCAGTGTTTGTACACTGATAACCACTAGAGGGAGCGCTTCTCTGCTTTTCTACCCCCAAGATCACATTTCTTTTAGATTCCTTCTGGAATTTCTTGTGTTCAAAATGTTTTATACAAGCTATACAGTCATGCATATGGATATCAAACCATATAAAGACTATCTTCTATTTAACAAGTGTCTACAGAAATAGAAGTTATCGTTTGTGGTAGAGATGACAGATATGACAGATGACAGAGCTCGGCTTCTATACAGCACAATAAGGCCAAAGTGGTCTTTAAACCGCATGAAAAGGCCTAAATGGTGTGTGTTTCCCCCCCGAGGCTCTGTGCGGTTTGCTTCTGCACTCTTCTTTGAGTGAATAAGAGCTGCAGAATGAGAGAGACTCACTTTTTCCGCTTCAGAAAGAAAAAAAATCCTGATGACAGGACAAAAAAAACCTACTCATGCCATTATGCCATCTGTGCGAGCGTTTAAGGAAAAGCGCGGGAAGCTTCCCAAGCTAAACAGGCTAACTGTAGTATCCCTGAGGAAAAATAGTTATTATATATATTTTTCTCCGCGTTTTTATTTTCTCTGGGAATTTTCCGTATCCCAAAGAAGAATTTTAATATTTAAAACAGTCAGAAGCAAATAATTTACAAAACAGTTAATATTTATAGTTATTTCATATCAACAAAGCCATATTTAGGTCTGATTCCCAAATAGAAATTGACTCTCTTTATAAGTGCACTACATAGAGGATGAAAGCAATGGGCTTTAATGTCTTATCTAGTGCACTAAATGTGCAATATGGGGTAGTTTGGGATTTTTCCATAACTTGGTCTCAGTAGCAGTAGCTTCTCATGGGGCTAAATTTAATCCCTGTAAGTTAAATACAGAGAAATGTGAGCTAAGAATAAATACAATAATAATTTATAATGATTTTCTTTCCAGAAGTTTCACTTTTTACCCACAAATTCAGTCCTATTCGTATACATTTTCCTCTGTTTCATGGTTGGTTAATGTCTTATTATTATTTTATAAATCTTATAAATATTTTGTTATTTTTTAAATTAGTCCTATTTGTTTTGTATTTCTATTTATTTTGGTATATACTGTTTTATTTATTTTATAGTAGTGTATTTTATACTTACATTCACAGTTAGTGTAATACTTAACTAGTCCTATTTATATAATATTTTTGTATTATTTGTATTCTTTTTATTATTTTACTTGTGTTTTTTCATTATATTTTATAATATTTGTAATTTTCATTGGACTATTTTTATTTTATTTGAGCATTGTAGTTTAATTAGGCTTATTTACATAGTTTTTTGTTTTTTAATATTAGATTCTTATTTACTACTTTTCATTTTACTTATTTTATTGGTTTGTATTTTATTTTTGTATTCATAGTTACTGTAATTTTCAACTCTATATTGTTTTTTTTATCTATTGGTTTATTTATTTTCATAGTATTTTATTTCTGCTTTACTATTTATATATTAATAATAACTAATAATAATCATTATTATTATTTTTATCATTTAATATAGCCATTATGTTTATTGTGTCATATTTTATGCTTGTATTCATAGTTAGCATAATAACAGTTAACTTATTTATATTTTATTATTTATATTTCTTCTTTTACTTTTTTTTTCATTCTCTTGTAATAAACCTGAATATGTTTGAGAACGCTCATGTACAAGGTTGCCAGGTGTACGTGACTAATGCATCGAAATTGAATGTAAATCTCACATTTTTTTCCATTTTTCACATCCAATACAGTCCTATGAATTAACAATGGTAAATTTATTGTAATATTTGCAGTTTTTAAAGTATCAGATGTAACCTCAGTGGTACTAAAAACTCAATTTCCCTAAAGATTCCGGTCACCACGGCGCTAAAACAGCCGTGTATTTTTTACAGATATATTGTCATAAATATTCTCATCGGTAACATGAGAAATTTTTATAACAATATATAGACCAGTTTACTGATGCACAACACCATGAATACTAATTTTATTTAATATTATGCTGATACGGCAGTCCATCTACTAACTCACAACATTTTAAACATAACCACAGTACCTGCATGTGACAACCTAAGCTTTTAGTTTCAGCTAGGTTAGATTAAAAAAAAAAAAAAAAAAAAGCTTTTAAATTCTTGACTTGAAGATGATAAATATGATTAATCTAACGTGTGCAAGACCCATGGGGAAAAATCCATTCATGTCAGTAGCTCACAAGTGACTTCTACAGGAAACACTGACTTCTACAGCATCACTGTCTGTGGCAATAAACCTCTCATGAACTGATCTGAGAGGAAGACTTCATGAAGTCATGGGAAGAGACACTTAGCTGTGTCTTTATTGACGATCCAGGCCGAGCAACTGGAGAATTCAATGAATTTCTGAAATGTTATGCTTATCAGGCAGACGAAACAAATTACTACTGCAAATTATGTGTAGGTGAATTGCTCTGTGGTGTGTGTGTGTGTGTGTGTGTGTGTGTGTGTGTGTGTGTGTGTGTGTGTGTAAGTGAGCTGTGTTTCTGTGAGTTGAATAATGCATTCCTCCGATGAAGCAATTCTCTGCTTACAGCTCTCAGCTTCTCATGACATTAGGACCATGTGCATTAGGATGATTTCTCTCTCTCTCTCTCTCTCTCTCTCTCTCTCTCTCTCTCTCTCTCTCTCTCTCTCTCTCTGTCTCTCTCACTCACTCTTTCCAATTTATATTGTGTGAGTAACCCTTCTGGACCTGGCATCTAAAGTCAAGGTCTTTACTAGGCTGTGTGCTCGATAATACAAACTAACTTGCGTAACAGATGTTAAACAAAAAACAGATAAAAAAAAGTATGACTTCTTGTTTATCAATAAATTACAATTAGTTTTAAATCGTTGGAAATTGCTGTGTTATAAGAGGAATAAACCACTTTGGGATGTGCTGTTATAGGAAATTAACACCTTCAGGGTGTTGACAGTGACTCCACTTCATCACACAACCTTGTTATTGATTATTTTCCTACAACAGCACGCCCCCATGTGTTTTATTTCTTAATAATAATGGTTAAAACATACAAATACATTTTTTTTAAAATACAAATTTAGTTTTTTCACTTAAAAAGTACAGGTCAGCTAAGGTTTCCCTCAGTCTGGGTGGATACCATAATAAGGAAACTGGAATTGTTTGTGTGTGTGTGTGTGTGTGTGGAGAGTGGGAAGGGTGTTGGTGTAAAAGCAGTGGCATTGGGTAAGGGAGGGCTGTTTTAATGTTTCCATGATTTGTTCAGCAGTGAAGCTCATTTCCTCCCAGCTGGGCACATGTGAATGTGTCCTGGATTATACACAGCTTTTTTCTCCCTGCCCCTGTGAGTGTGTGTGTGTGTGTGTGTGAGACTGTGTGAGTGTGCACACATGTGCACGAGAGTTTACTGGAAGAAATTTGTAGCCTAACTTTTTCTCCCCCTACTTTCTTCCTTCCTCTCTCTTCCCTGCGAGCAGATCTGTCCGGGTCTCTCTCCCAGACACCATCACAGCAGTGCCACGCGTTCCTTCCTCCACATCCTCTGCTCGGTCATTTCCTTTTCCTCTTCTCTCCCTCCATCTCTTCATCTCTCAGTGTCTGTCCTCGTAGCACCAGTAGTCGGCTCAGCTCTCGTGGGGGAAGTGACGGGTGTTCGATTTCTTCCACAATGGAAACTCAATCTGGAAGCAGAGGCGAGGAGCTGAAAGCTACGGGACACACACGGTCTGCTGACGCCAAAGAGGACCTGCAGGAGAGCAGGCGCATCGAGAGGTTCGACATCCCACTCACCAACCTGAAGAGCATGTTTGAGAAACCAACAACACAGAACACGGTGAGTAAATGTATGTAGTCCATATCTGAAAGAAAGTGCCTATGCTGAGTCAGCTTGACTGCCAGAAATGTGACTCTGATACTAATAATACAAATTAGTTTTTGGGTCTTATTGGTTTATTACATTTAAAGTACACTTTCTGAGCATTTCTGTAAGGATATGAACTCACTAATAGTTACAAGTCATTGATGTGTCTAGTCTCATATTTGATATGCAAATAATGAAACAAATTATGACACTGCTACAGAAAACTCTGTACTAAGATACAGAACTAACACAGCTACTGTTACTGATGAGCAAAATCTTAGTTGTTATGGTAACATTACATTCTAACAGGAGTAATGTTGAGTTCAACAATTCACAAGAAATTGTTAATGCAAATAAGGACTCGTACTAAAATCCCGCTCGAGTCCATCTGTGATAAATGTGAGTTAGTTTACTTAAGGTTAGTTAAGGTTAGTGGTAAGAGGTTATTTGGGAGACCACAAGGTTTTTAATTTACATCTCATGCATATTCATGGTATATTAAAAGTGTACAAATGTTCCAAGGCCAATTTAACTAGCTTTAGGGCATCCAAAAATATTAGACAGTGTATTGTTCTAGAGAGATTATTAGTAATGGTTTTAATGAAAAGTTATGGGTACTTTAATAAACTGTGATAGTATTTGATTTACATTTATGCTTAAATGTGTACACTAGGTTAATTGTAAGATCTAACCCTAAAAGGGGAAGCAGAGGATTTCCCTATCAAAAAGGCTTCCAAGTACCAAGTGGAACAGCTTTAGGAGCCCAAAAATCCAAATGCTCTCAGACTTTATTAAAGTTTACATTTGATTAACACTGAGTGACTTTTGAAGGCATTTGAACTTTTGGGGATGCCCCCTTGGTCAAAGAAATGGCACAAAAATGGCCTCTAGTGCGCCCTTACACCAGAAAAAACATGATAAGGCTTTAGGGTCCTCCTATGGTATATAAAACATGATAAAGTGCCCTCTAGGGTGCCTCTATAATAAATAAAACATGATAAAGTGCCCTCTAGGCTGCTCCTGTGGTAGACAAAATATGATTAAGTTCCCATTTAAGGTTCCCTATGGTAGATGAAGTTTTATAAAATGCCCTCTAGGGTGCCTCTATAGTAAATAAACATGATAAAATGCCCACTAGTGTCCCCCTATGGAAGATAAAATGTGAGAAAGTGCCTTCTAGTCAGAGAAAACCTGATGCTCACTATAGGTGAGAAAATATAATATACCCTTATGGGTGCCCTTCCAGTGGAGAAATGGTGCCCTATAGGCTCACCTGTATGCATGAAAATGAGAAAATTAGCACCTGGGGTGCCTCTATGGTAGAAAAAAAATCTATGTGCTCCTGTTCAAACTGCCCCCTAACTCACTGCATGTAGGGGGTGTCCTTTTTATATTTTCACCCCTGCCCCTCAGGCAGCTTGTGTTCACCCCTCGGTTAAATCTGTGTTCTAGAACCTTAAAGAGAAAACAGATTTCCTTATGAAAGAGCAGAATACAAAGACCCCTTGAGGAGCCTGTTTTTAGGAGTGGATCTTGAGTTTATATATCAGTCACACACACACACACACACACACACACACACACACACACACACACACACACACACAAACAGAGTGGATGGAAAGAGAAAGAGATGTGTGAGAGTGAGTAAAAGAATGGTCTGAGGAGAACCAGCTGTTTCTCTTTTTCCTTTGCGCAACTTGAACACTTGATATCCAAATTTAAATCCCTCGTGATTGCCACGTTCATTGCTTCAGCCAAGCGGGACTGCGGGAATGACTCAGTGTTATCTGAAACTTTTATTATGCCTTTTATTATTGATTAATTTTCCTTCTTTCCCCCCAAATGGTGGACTATTTTATCCAAAGCGACTTAAGAGTGATTGTACCTCCATTCCCAGGTACAACGTAAGTCAAGCCGGGACATGTGGGCGGAGTTAAAAAAAATTCTGTAGTGTTGTGACTGTCTGGCAAAGTTTCTTTTCTAAAAAAAAAAAATAGATTTTTTATTAATTTTGCCTGAGAAATGTTTAATGTTTGCCTATATGTAGCTTAATTTTACATTAGGCACCATCTATAAGTGACACCAAGATCACAAATGGCAAAAGTCACCTTGTTTGCTCCATACATACACTATAATATAATGCTGCTGTACACCCTATCTACTGCCCTACATTAATGACATTCATTAAGATTGAACCAAATCCTTGTATTTTTTGTAATTTCTCTGTATTTACACTAAAACCGAAAAGTATTGGCACCCTTGGCTATGTTTGGGTGCACATGCCTTCCATTGAAACTAACTCTCAACCCACAGCAGTGCATCAAACAAAATGGGTGTTTAATTTAAAAATATATCAATCAGTCAAGTAGTAATTAGCAAAGCAGTGCTTTGTTAAATCCATATTGAATTTTTTTCCTAGTTAAAGTTAATTGTGTTACAGTCAAAGGTGGGAAGTAACACACTACAAACACTTTGTTACTGTACGTTAATCTGGCGTTAAGTATCTGTAGCATTTTAGCATTTTCAGATCTAATTTGCTAACAAATCTAAACTTTCAAAAGATGTTAGAACAAGAATGAGGCCCAGTATCCATCAGTGTACTCTATCATTTGCGGTGTACACTTTGTATTTATCATTCGAGTTTGATATTGTATTGTAGCAACTAGCTATTGGCATTCGGATAATTATTATCATGTTAGCTAATAATTGAGAGATTAGAAATTAAGCTGTTGATAGTTAGCCTTAGCTAATGTTTTCACACATTCCTTGATTCCTTAGTGAAAAGGGCACTCGGTAACTAAAATCAATGTTTGAGGCGGACGACTGCAAACTTGACTGAAGAATGTGGAAAAACTCTCCTCTACGTTGTGCAGTAGGCTCAAAGTGACCAGTAGTAAGTATGGAAGAAGACAAACAGAAACTAAACATGACGATTAAATCACATGCTAGTCCTCAGAAGTGCTCCAAACAAACATAGATGTGAAATATAGTCGGCTGTAAATGGTCAGCAGAACTTCCATACCAACCATTCTGTCCTGTCAGAGTCCTACAGTGTGTTATCAACCATTTCATAACCCTAGCAAGTGACTCAGAAACACGTGAGTCATCTTTCTGGCACGCCTGTGCATATGTTCGGTTTAAAAAGAGGGAGCGCAGTGTGAGGGAAAGATTTTCAGCTTTTCCAAAGGAATTGAAAGGAACATCCTTTCAATCCTCTATTACTTATATCTCAATTTTAATAGCATGCAGATGTGTGAAAAATTAAAGGGAAAAACAATACAATGTGCGTTAGCAAGGTGTTAGTCCACCATGAGCCACCAGAACAGCTTCAGTGCACCTCAACACCGATTCTGCAAATCACTGTGAACACACTGTTCTTCCAAAACACATTCCCTCAGTTGGTGTTTTGATGATGATGATGATTTTATAAAGTGCTAACAACTCTCCAAAATCTCCCATAAGTGTTCAAGTGGGTTGAGATCTGGTGATGAGGACATAGTATATGATTTACATCGTTTTCATTCTCACCAATGAGCCCTCATGCCATGTGACCTTCATCAAGAAAATCAGACTCTATCTCACCAAACAGGCTACACGACTACTAGTCCGGGCTCTTGTCATATTAAAACTGGAGTACTGCAACACACTACTCTTGGTCCTCCCAGCCCGCTCCATCAAACCCCTTCAGATGATTCAGAATGCAGCCACACGCCTTGTCTTCAACCAGCCCAAAAGGACCCATGTCACACCCCTCTTCATCTCCCTCCACTGGCTTCCTGTAGCCGCCCGTATCAAATTCAAGGCCTTGATGCTCACGTACAAGACCTTGTCTGGAACAGCGCCCTCCTACCTCAACACTCTCCTGAAGGCTTCTGTTCCCTCACGCAATCTGTGTTCGATTGATCACCGATGATCAGTAGTGCCTACTCAGTGTGGCTCAAGGTCCCTTTCCAGAACCTTCACACTAAATGTTCCTCAGTGGTGCAATGAAGTTCCAACCTCAATCCAGACCACAGAATCTGTCACTATTTTCAAAAAACAGCTAAAGATCCACCTCTTCCGTGAACACCTAACCAACTCCTACAACGCCAAACCCACATTATCCTTAAAAATAATAATAATAATAATAATAAAAAAAAACCTCTACACCACTAATCTTTGCACTTTTCTCCTCTAGAACTCAATTAAAAATCTTGTACGGTAGCACTACTTCTATTGTTCTCCGCTTGATATATCGCTTTGCTTGTATATCCTCATTTGTAAGTCGCTTTGGATAAAAGCGTCTGCTAAATGAATAAATGTAAATGTAAATGAGGCACAGTTGAATGCAAAAGTTTGCACACCCTAAGACGAGCACGACATTTAATGCAGCTTAGGTGTTACAGATTTTCAGCAGTAATGAAAATGGTCAAAAGGTGAATGTTATGATATTAATAAATCTATTCACTTCTAAGGACTTTTAAGGTCTCCTGCTGTGGTGTTTGGATGTTTGCTAAATCCTTTGTGAAATCTGTTCGCTTATTTTTCATCCACTCCTTGGTTGTCACTGTTGCTAAACACTTTTGATATCTTTTTATTACATTTTCCAACTATGTGAAAGGTCAGTGTTTTCTGTTTGTCTTGTTATGGATATTTTCCTGATTCCCGCTGATACTTCACAGGAAGAGAGTTTGAGCAAAATGAATGTGCTGAATATTTTGTCATTAGACACCTTAATGAGACACACAGAAATTATTTAAAGACTTCAGTAATCTATCAGTTGTAATGGGATTCAATAGGAGATCACTTAATTAAATGAACATTGAATTATGCTTTGTAGATTAAATAAAATTTTAAAAATGTCCAGTTTTTATTTTCCACCAAGAAATCAATGGAGCTGTAACTTTACCAGTCAGATGTAGGTCTGTCTTGTGGCGAAGATAAAAAATCTCTTAGTGATAATAACTGCTTTACCACAATTAACACAAACTCGCCAAAAGTAGAATCACACTCATCCGATCTGTCAAAATAACAGCAAACTAACACACTGAAGCAGCCAGAGGCTGCCAATTCATTCACACACACACACACACACACACACACACACACACACACACAGCAAATTATAGGGCTATTTATAAGAAACCCAGTGTTGCAGAGAGAGTCCAGAAATAAAATTGAAATAACATATTGTTACTTTGTCTGTGTGCATTTCTGTGTACAAATCTGTGTGTGTGCATGCGTGTGTGTGTGTGTGTGTGTGTGTGTGTGTGTGTGTGTGTGTGTGCTGGTGTTTCCCATGTTTCTGAGAAACATTTAAAGGAATACTCCTTCAATTTCTCAAGCTAATCTCTAGCTACCGTATTTGTTGCATATGTAAGGAATAAAACACCCTGTGATATGCTGTTACGGGAAAATAATCAACAACGTGGTGCAATGTGGCCTGATGTGAATCAGAGTTACTCTTACCACCCTGAAATTGATTATTTTCCTGTAACAGCACATCCTACGGGGATTTCTTCCTCTTATACTACAGCAATTTGCCAGCGTTATCATTTCTTATTTATTAAAAAAAAAAACAGAATGTCATACTTTTTATCCATTTATAGTTGTGGAACTTCCGTGACAATGTTATCACTTACGTTATAGCAGCTGTAAATATATGTTCTCTCATTAGCATCTCTTTGTTCTCTCTCTTGAAAGTATAGTAATAAGACAAAAATGCAGGTTGTTACGGTTTATTGACTGCCCCAAAAACCCTCAGCCCATTAGACTGCCATTAGAAGGTATTGTGTTAATTTCTCAGCACAGGGAAAAGTATTGAAATTCTTTGTCTGTGGTAATCACACATACAGTATTCTACGGATGCGATGGATAGAGATTAGTTTAAAAAGGTTTTGAGTATTCCTTTAATGACAGCTCAGCATTAAAAACTAACGAAACCTCTGTAACTAACGAAATCCTCTTCTGTTGTGTTTTGCACAACAGAAAAAAAACACGTGGTTGAATTTTTGTCTTTGTTCAACGTTATATATCTGACCTTCTAAACCTCGGTATGTACAGTGCGAGCCATGTTTAGTAGTAAAGACTCGTGAAACGTGGCAGAGATGCAGATGTGGTCTCACCCACCACATCAAGTGGTGTGGGATTTTACTATAAAATCAAGCCCTAGATTGAAATTAAGATCCTTGTTAACTGGCTCATTTCTGAGTAACCGCCACAATTAAAACATAAAAAAAGCAAATCCCGCTTCTTCAGGCTGCTTAGTATATATCACTGATTACAGATTGTAAGTGCCGCAATGAGCTTCAACTAACATGAATTTTAAAAATGGCAACCATTTGCATTTGATAAAAGTTAATAATATGTCGAAATGTCAAACAAACAAGCCAAACTACAATTTTCATACCATTTCTATCTGTTTAAATGCTTTGCTCAGAATTTAAAGGGGCAGTCTGTAATTTTTTTTACAGGGGCATTTTGTATTTTTTGGATTCCCCCTGCTGTCTTGAATTGCATATGTAATTTTAAAAAAAAATTAAGTAACCGGCCATCATCTTGCTCCATCCAACCCCACGTGTTCTACATAAACTACACATGCCTTATGAGTTACGTTTTCTTGAGAAAGCTCAGGGATGTGTTCCAGCTTGGGGACGGAGCTAATTTCTGGCCCAGAAAAGCCTAAAATCAAGAAATCCGCCAAATTCACTTCAAGGCTCAAGGCTATTTTGTGAATAACAGTTTTTCTAAGGTATATTTTACACAAAAAAAAAAAAAAAAAAAAAACTATTGTAAATAATACTAAGTGCATCTTTAAACAAGCTGCTCACAAATTTAATAAAAATGTTCAGCTTGGTGTTTCAGTGCTCTAATATAACGTAGCATGTTCCTCTCAAACATGTGCTAGTCAAATTGGGCCAGTCATATTTTCTCCTGCTGGTAGAAACTGATAATTTTTAATTGTCTTATATTATTTAATACTTTCAATATGTTAATTCCTCCATCCATGTTTTCAAAATGGCGACCGGAAAAGACTACAAATGTGTGGTGGTCTGGGAAAATTCACAAGATGTAACTGATGTTGAATTCTGGCAACCAAAACAAGACGAAAAATGTTTGACCAAAATTTAGTTTTTTGATTTCTTTTTTTTTAGGTGTAAGAGGTTTAATTTAATACCCCTACAAAATGTGTTTTACCAAAACAATGGGGAAATGATTTTAATTTACTTTTTAATAGAGATGCACCGATGTATCGGCCGATAATTTAAAAACATCGGATGATCAGGGCCGATTATATCCTGTCAATCAAAAGAGGGCGGGAAAACACATTGATTTTGTGCTGTGTGTAAAGATGATGTCTCTTGTGTGGAATGACGACAAAACTGCAGTCTGTAAGCTCTGTAATCTCTGCACTGATAAAATTTTACACCGGACGCTGCAGCAGTGAAGCGGGAGTTTCGGCGTCAAGTCTAATTTTAATTATTACATTTTTTTGCTGCACTACTCGAGCTGCTCGCGCTGAATTAAAGCGCCAGTACACCGTTGAAAGATTTAAATGAAGCTGAGTGACAAAAAAGTATATATTGCACAGAAAAAATATATTTGTAGAGTAATGTATTTCATATCCAGTTAATGTTAATATATAAAAAAAAGTGTATATTATATATTACCAGTTTGATGTCAGTGATGAAGTAGAAATGCTTTTGTTTGTGGTGAGTGAATGTGAAGCCTAACAGGGTTTTTTTTTAGAATTCAGTCAATGTTAATATGAATTAATAACATTCAATAATTAATAACATTCAGCAAGTTAAGAAATCTTGCTTTAATCTTCAGAATTGAGTTCATGTGTTAATGTTAGAGTAATGGGTTTTCAGTTTATGAGACCAGTTACTGTCAAACAACTTGTTGAAATGGAGAGAATAAAGTTTTTATTTGCATTTCTTTCAGAATTGTGGAATTAATTATTATTAAATTAAAAGAAGGCATAAAAGGCAGAACTATCGGTATCGGGTATCGTTATCGGCCGATATCACCCTGAATAATCGGTTATCCGTATTGGCTGAGAAATTAAGTATTGGTGCATCTCTACTTTTTAACCTTGCCAAGGATATCTTCCTCCTAATATTGCATTATGTAAGGAGCCACTTTAACAATTGGGATTTCACTAACAAGTGGGACTTACACAGTCAAAGTCACAAGGTGATTGTTGTTGTATGGCTACTGTTCTTGTGTATATTGTTGTATAGCTACTGTTTGTGTTGTAAAGAAACAGATATAAGCCTAATCAATTTATCTCAAATTTTTTTGACAGGCAATAATACAGAACTACTATTTTCCTCTGTAACTGGAAAAAGGGGGGCTTTAACTTTGACATAAAAAAGCTATGTCACATGACCAGGAAGTGCTGTTTGCACTTCATTTTTTGCGGTCACGTGACATGATGAAGGTCATCATCAGAGGGCACTCAAAATGTGATTAATTTTTCAATAGGCAAAATTACTTAAAGTAAAAAAATTTAAATGCTATCTGAGATAAGTTAACATTTATTTTTTGTCATTTATACAAGTTTATATTATTCTGTTAAATGGTAACATGTAAGTGATATGTGATAATGGAACTGTTATGTGCATTCATGAATTGAAACAGGCCTACATAGCAAAATGGTATATTTACGATAGAATATTTACATGTTTTCATGTGCCAAGTAAGAAAAACTGTTGTAATTTCAGTTATTTTGCAGTTTCACCTTATTTTCTAAAGTTTACCTTTCAAGAGAAAAAATTAAAAAGATACTTCACCCAAATGTTTGAATCTGATTTTTGTATGTAGTTTGAGTGAGTAAATCCATCCACATACTTTTTACAACTGTAATTCGTTACAGAAGATATCACTTTTACATGCTTACTAGATGGCAGAAAATGCTGCAATTTATAGTCTGGAAAATGCATTAACTGGAATTGTAATCTCATACAACTTGTTATTTTTGACAATATGATACTTGTCAAAATAAAATCCCCCCCAATTGTTTAGTGTAAATGTAATAATTCAATGCAGCAGAGGGTTAATCTGATGCCGACTCTCAAAATCACTTTTCACCTTTTGGTATAATCATATTTTAAGGTGCTATAACATTACTTGCCTTTAAAGCCAGTCATTTTCAGAACTATATATTTAATTTTTAAATTTTAAATTCACCCCACAGGTATACAGTGTATACAAGATACTACTTACTTACTGTTAAATAGTATACTACTACTACTAAGATAAATTAAATTAGTCAGTGTGTCTGCTAGTTTCGCTGTAATTACTAAATAATTAGTAGTAATTACTCAATAACCTGCTTTAAGATGAATAACTAAATAATAATGCAACAAATATTCAAATATCTGAGCATTTATTAATGTGCAGCGAGGCCATTTAGAACAATGTCACATTTCAGCCAGAGGAAATCTAATCTGAAATCTCTACAATGTTCTTGGCTATAGTTCACTTGAACCCTGAATTTCCTCTTTCCATGTGTTTTTGCTGCCACATGTGCAGTGGATTGAAGAATGTATTAAATCGTTACTCGTTTCTGAGGAGGAAGAGAGAACTGGTACAGATCCAGCTACTTTGGCAAACTAAAACATGAAACATGACCTCTCTATTCCTCAGCGTGGTTTAATAATTCACAGACTTTCTGCTCCCTCTTTCTCTCTGTCGCTCTCATTCTGTATCTCTCTCTCTGGTTCACTTGAATGATTTATGAAGCAGGCAAGGGAACACAGGGAGATGGACAGGAAGAGCAGCAGCGAGGTCTGTTAGACTTTCTCTCCTCCTGGCAATCTGTGTGCTTTAAAGGTGCTCTGTGTTACATTTAAACATGTCTCTAGACCTTATATATATCTAAAGATATTTTTTATTATAATGCAGCTTTGTTCAATTCTCAAATCTAATTGGTCAGAAAATGTTGATTAATTTTCCAAAACAGCAGCATGACAGTAGTTCCGACTACAAATCACAGGGTTATATTAATGCACTCGTTCTACATTATTTTCTGTAGTAACAGCTCGCACAGGGACTTGTAAATCATTGATATGGCGATGTTTCCTCTGAGGAGACATTAGCATTAGCATTTTTGGAAGGAGTGTCCATTGTGAGCACTTTGAAACAGTCTGCAGTAAAGCTGTAACGTTAAAGCGTACCTATTATGGTTTTTAAATGTGCCTAATTTTGTTTTAAAGGTCGCATACAATAGATTTACATGCATCCAAGATCAAAAATCATTCATTTTTTTCCCCTCGCGTCACAAACGACTCGTTAAATGATCCGTTCTAAACTATTCATTCTAAACTCCTCCTTTCAGAGAGCATAATCTGCTCTGATTGGTCAGATGTCCCAATCTGTTGTGATTCGTCTACCGCTGTCAGCGAGCAGCCAATGAAGATCAGAGGCGGGGCTTTTTGTTACAAACCTATGTAGGTTTGTACAGGAACTAAAGTCTGGAATTACTAACAACTCGTTTCAGCTGTTCAGAATCGCTTCCTTCTTTGGGAGTCAATAACTCCGTTTGTCGTGCGCTTTGGTTTTTGAAACTTTGCCGATGTTTTTACATTCAAAAACAGCTCTATAACACACTACATGAAAGGAATATAAAATGTTATGCATATAAAATATATATAAGTAATACTAGGAGCGTACTTGTTTTGTGGATGTTCCACAGCAGTAACTGTAACTTAAACGGATAAAAAGTATGATGTTGCATTCATCAAGAAATAAAGGATCGTTGGCAGATTGATGTGGTATAATTTGGAAAATAGGATTATAGGGAAAGAATCAACTTCAGTTTGGTGATGGTACCTCTGTGTCACCCTGATCATTTTCCTATAACAGCACACCCTGTTTTGTTTTATTCCTTATTTACAACATGCTCTGTAGTTGATCTGGTTTGTTTCTTTATTCCAAGCTTTTTACATTTTCCTGCCTCAGCTGGAATTGCGTGCATGTTTGTCACATTTCCTCATGGCTTTTGAGTGGTCCAACGGAAAAGGGTTCTCCCTGTCCTCAGGAGATCACAAGCTCAAATCTTGATGATGCCACAGTAATCCATGTCTGGGAGCCAAGTGAGCAAAATTGACCGTGCTCTCTGGGTGGCATACTCTCTCTCTCTCTCTCTCTCTCTCTCTCTCTCTCTCTCTCTCTCTCTCTCTCTCTCTCCTGTCAATTACAATGACACTAGCTAATCATAGGTGTCTGTGAGCTCATGTATGCAGAAGAGTGCTGTCTTCTGAGTGCATTATGCTGCCCTGTAACACAGCATAAGCAGCAGTTTGCTGTCTTAAAGATGCAGTTGGCTGTCTTCACGTGTCTTAGAGGAAGTATGTGCTAACCTTCATCTTTCCTATTTGGTGGCTGTCATAAGATATCCTATATGGCCAAAAGTATGTGGACACCTGACCATTACACCCATAAGTGGGCCTTCCTCAACTGGTGCCGCAAAGTTGGAAGCACGGAATTGTCTAGAATGTCTCTGTGTGCTATAGCATTACGTTTTCCCTTCAAGCCCAAACCTGTTTCAGCGTGACAATGCTTCTGTGCACAAAGCGTACTGCATGAAGACATGGTGTGTTAAGGTTGGAGTGGAATAACTTGAGAGTCCTGCACAGACTCCTGACCTCAACCGCACTGAACATCTTTGGGATGAACTGGCATGCCGACTGCGCTCCAGACCTCTTCACCAACATCAGAGCCTGACCTCACTAATGTTCTTGCAGCTGAATGGTCATAAATCCCCACAGCCACGCTCCAAAATCTACTGGAAAGCCTTCTCAGGAGAGTGGAGCTTAATATAAGGGTAACGGGGGACTAAATCTAGAACAGGATTTTTAGCAAGCACATATGAATTTGATGGTAAGGTGTCCACATACTTTTGGCTATTAGCAGGTGACCAAAAACCTGAGATGAAAATGAGGGTGTGTATATAACAAATTGGGCGTGGCCAGTCTGTGGGAAATTAAAGGCTTGTCAGTGTTTGCATTGCATTTGTAATTCACGTCACAGACAGCAGAGGGCATGAAAACTTTTAAACGGCTTTTTTAAAGAGTGACACTGAAGGTTAAACTGATCTGGTAGTGAAATGTTTGTCATTTCATGGTTACTAAAAGGCATGCTTGCGTATGCTAACCAACAGAGGGCAATATGATGTTTTGATTATTTATATCTTCCTGTAAATAGGACAACCTCTAAAGAATGTGTTCTAATATCTTTTGCATGTAGGACAGAGATTCCTTTCGGTATTTCCAGGAGAAGACGTTCTGTGTTTCAAAATACCAGATCTGGAGCAAAACAAAACTTTGGCGTGTTGTGTTAGACAGTAGAGTGATGATTTGATTATTCGAATAGCAAGCTGATATTAAACAAATTTTGTTGTTGTAACAAAATTAGGACGCATCATAACACGTAAACATGAGAGGACTTCCTGGAACATACACCAGGTTGAACATTTGCATTCACCATACAACTGTTTACTGACAGGCTGTTAAGCATACTGTATGACCAGCTGTTACTGTTCCTATTGTATAAGTGATAAGCCTGTTGTAAAGCCGTGCTCTATTTCAGCACAATAATAATACTATTTTGTGTAAGATAACTCCAGGCTAACAGTAGCAGTCCAGTGCTCCGTCTCTTGCTTAAGTCTTGTCATGCAAGGGATGCTAATTATAGGCTGAGTGGTGCACAGGGTGGCCTCATGTCTAAAAGTGAAGAACACACAGGCGTGCTGTCATCCAGGCCTCAGTACAGACTCATAGCTAAATCTATGAGTGGAGCTCAGGCTAAAAGTGGCTCTCTCGCAGTGACTGGTTTATGCTTACGGCTTTGTTAAAACGGGACTGTGCGTCTAGGCATGGCTGCAATCATTCATGCTTCTATGACAAGATGTTAGGTATTCAGGATGTGTGGCAGTCCTTCTCATGTCTTAACACATGACATAGGCATCAGCCGTCATTTATTCTACATTCCATCAGGGCTGTGTTCAACAGGTTTCTGAGAAGATTCCATATGAACAACCTCCCGCTGTGGTATTCACGAGTTCACAGAAGTCAAAATTGCTTGTTTGTGATGTAATCTCTCAACATGGCAGGAGCACGGTAGATCTAAAGATCTATATTTTAATTTATGTGAATCATTTAAATCATCATTTAAATTTTGTAATAAATTATTTTGTGCTGCTATAGGAAACAAATAAACCTCGGCCAACATGAAGCAGACTTACTTTTGCTACCTCGTGGCTGATTATTTTCCTCAAACAGCATGTCCCGAAATATTTTATTACTCTTATACAACACCATTTCTTTCATTAATTAAAGTCTGGCACACCATACTTTTTACTATAGCACATTTAGAAAAAAAAAATGCATAAGACAACCTGTTGTGACAAACATTATGACAACGATTATTACAATTACTTCTAACATAATGACAACTTATGACAGCATATCATATCAGGAATGACTGGTGTATGGCATGGTGCAAGTGCTGCCAATGATTCTATATTGATGATGCCCAATTTTGTATTATCTGTCTTAGCAGAAAAAGAATCATAAGACAGAATACCAGTCATTGCAAGCATTTTGATATTTGGCGGTTGCCCAGGAACAGAGTTCACATGAGTTTAACCACTTTAATGAGTATATCATATGTTTGAGTTCCAGTGTCAAAAGCATACATTCCCAATTATAATTTGAATACACCATGTTTTTAGATCCATTACAATGGAACAGAATATATATTCAATAAAACATACTGAATCTATTAATGAATAGAATAGAGTAGTATCGAATATATTCAATAAATAGGACAGTGGGTAGAATAGAATAGAACATATTCACTAAAATAGACATAGAGTTAATAAAATTTATTAAACAGAATAGATGTATAGTCAGTAGAATCTAATCACATTCACTATAATATAATAGCATAGAACTAGAAAAATATAGTATCCATTCATCAGAATAGCATGTGCTCATTAGATTAAAATTCTATTAAAATGGAATAGAAAATAATATATGCTAATATATTCAATAAAATAGAATACTGTTTCATTAGAATCAAATTCAATAGAATATAATCTAGTCTATTGAACAGAATTTGATCCTAGGGTGAGGAAAGAAAAAAGAAATTCACTAGAATAGAAAGAATACTTTATTCATTCGGATAGAACTATAGTTAATAGAATACAATAGAACTGCAATCACTAGAACAGAACTAGCACAATATAGACTTTATTTATCAGAATCGATTATTTAGTGCAATCAAATTCTATTCACTATAATACAAATGGATATCCTTATTAGAAAGATGAATGGAATAGAAAATAATATGGAATATATTCAATACAATGGGAATACTATATTCTATACTATATATAATACTATAGAACGGAATTGTGTTCAATAGAGTAGAATCACATTCACTAGAATAGAATATTATGTTCACTAGGACAACATTTTAGTCAACTGAATATATTCGTTACATATATTGTT
The DNA here is from genome assembly GCF_001660625.3 of Ictalurus punctatus. NCBI lineage: Eukaryota > Metazoa > Chordata > Actinopteri > Siluriformes > Ictaluridae > Ictalurus > Ictalurus punctatus. The sequence continues at coordinate 13,569,740 of NC_030427.2, read as the reverse complement.
TAGTAGAATGAAATTATTCCCACTGGAATAGAATGGAATTATATTCAATAAAGTAGAACTGAGAGTAATATATAATATATGTGTAACAGAATAGAATAGAGGATCAGTCAGCCAGAAATATTTAGCCGAGCTGTGAACTGAAACAAAACATACTGTACATGCATCCCCCACATGAAGGCTTTGTGTGTGTGTGTGTGTGTGTGTGTGTGTGTGTGTGTGTGTGTGTGTGTGTGTGTGTGTATGAAAGAGAGAGAGATAGAGAGAGAGACTGGGGGGCGGGGTTGGAGTGAGTGAGTGAGTGAGTGTGGAGTGAGTGAGTGTGGTGCTTTAACGCTGCCATATACTCTTGTTTGTCTAACTGCAGCTTGGTGACTAATGTTTAAAAATGTCCACTTACCACACACAGAGCCTGCTGAGTGATGAGAGCCTCTCACTGCTGTTCACACAAACAGGACCCCCCCCTTTCTCTCTGTATCTGTTGTATCTGTTTCTCTCTCTCCATCTCCCTCTCTCTCTCTCTCTCTCTCTCTCTCTCTCTCACACACACACACACACACACACACACACACACACACACACACACACACACACGTCAATATTTTAATGCATATTAAATCATAAACAGACATCTGCTACACTTGAACAGTTTTTAATCATCTGAACATAATTATTAGAAGCCATTATACAAAATGAAATCAATGCTGGCTAACAGTAGCCAAATAGTTATCTGAAAACCACTAATTTCAGAGTGAAAAATTGTAAACAGAATCTGGAAGGAAAAACACCAGCTAGACTTGAATGAATTCAGAATCTAAGGCATCCTTGAAATGAGATCAGGAAAGATTTCATATTGCACCTTTAACATATTTCATTGAATTAATCTTTAATTCAGGTCAGATCACTTATTCGTTTGACTAAAACATTTGTTGCAGGTACTGCCTTTGCAATCATTTCCTTTAAACCTCTCTCATCATCTTTTTTTCTCTGAATGAATTGTAACACCTGTTTTCTGCCAGGCTTAGTGATCTCTGACCTCAGCATAGTCCAGACTATGTGGTTCTAACACGCCGTAACACGACTCTCCGTAGCATACACTCCCTCGACCCTTGTCGTGCATGTGTTTGTATTTGTGTGCGTGTGCGTGTGCGTGTGTGTGTGTGGGTGTTGGCACATAGTGTCATCGTTGCTTTTCCTGCTATTTTGTATGGCCTTATCCAGCTGAGTGGTTGTCGTGGTAACACCACAGGGGAGGATATTTGATTTGCAAATGTTATACGAACACAAGAATAATGAGGAGAAGTGAAGGGAAAGGAGCTCGGATATATTAATGGGGTAAAGCAGTGCATGAAACTGATCAATGAATAATTATTTTTCTGATACAAATGATTTTTATACCACGGTGCTGTTGAATTCTCCATTCTGATTGGTCAGAAAGTGTTCATTTTCCACACCAGTAATTCTGACTGTAGTTTATTCAGGTTTATATTAATGCACTCGTTCTAATATGTTATCATTTCTATAGTTACAGTTTACACACACTGACTCACAACATGATCTGAGAACTTTTGTTTTCTAAAAGGAAGTTTTCCACAACAGGAAAGTCTTCAGTTTGTGCTTTTCTTTCTTTTCTTTCTTTTTTTTTTTTTTTTTTTGTAGTTATGACTATTTATAGCTGCTCTAAAGTGAGTGATAAAAGGAACAAACTTGTTTTGTGGTCTTTCCACAACGTTAAATGTAACTACAAACGGATAAAAATGACAATATGCTCTTTAATTAATTAAAACATTGTAGTTGTTGGCAAATTGCTATGTTGGAAGAGAAGTAAAACAATTCAGGACATGCTGTTATTGTAAAATAATCACCTTCAGACTCCGCTTCATCGCACCAGTTTGTTGATTATTTTCCTATTTCAGCATGTGGTATGTGCAGGGTGTTCTTCTGTCAAGGACGCTGATGTTGACTCAGCCCTCTAATCTGCCACAGCGTTCCATTTCACCAGAACATATTAAATATTAAACTGTTGATATGCTGTTAATGTTAAAAGGAATGCACACATGCACAACCCACATGCACATATACACACACACATATACACACACACGCACACCCGCACACAGTGTACAGTCAAACGGATCTTTATTATCCACTTTTACACACATAGGTAAACTTTCTGGTTGATGCAAATGAGCAAGGTCAGCAGATTATTCCGGTGTGTAACCACTCCTCCTCATCTTCTTCGTCCTCCTCCGTGTTCCCGTTCTCCCTAGGAAGTGAAAGGCTCGTCCTCATCCACTCGCAGGCTCACAGATCAAAGGAGCAAGGGATCATCGGAGAACCAGGTGTCCAATCAGAGTGAAGAGATGAGTGACTGTGAGTACCACACTGGACTTCTAGTTTTACTTTGATGAGGATAATGATGATGACAGGAACTATGCCGTGTTCAAAATGGCACTGCGAGTTTGTTTTGTAGTGTGTGTGTGTGTGTGTGTGTGTGCATGTGTGTATGCATGTGTGTGTGCGTGCGTGCGTGTGTGTGTGTGTGTGTGTGTGTGCGTGTGTGTTTTCAAGGTGACATGATTGAAGTCCCATCTGTATTTCTGTGTGACATGTTGACAAGTGTGATGACATGCCAGGCTTTATGTGTGTATATGTGTGTGCACGTGCACACATAATGTATATTATCCCATTATCATAATGTTTTGCTCTGTTACGCTACTATTACGGTTTAATTTATCTGTTATTTAATCTCAAATACAGTCTTTACACACATTTTCTGATTGTTTTTAGAGTGCGTGTGTATGTGTGTGTGTGTGCGTGCTTTTGTACATGTTTAAGCATGAATGCATCCTAGTAGCATGTTAGCAACTCAGCAGCTTTGAATGATTTAGAGGCTTTTAGATTTAGCTTGTTATGTGAGGTGACGTGTTGTGTGTTAAATTTAAGCGTGTCTGAACCACTGAGTCACACGTCTTTCTAATCTGCCCATCAACTCTGCTTTTAAATAGATAAACATGTTTATAATGTTTCACTTACATGAAACAGTATGCTTGCACATACACACACATACACACAAATCATATTTTTATCAGTAAGTGAAATCAAATCAGATGCTGAAGCTAGAAAACTGTGGTGTTATAGATTTAACATTGGCATAAATATTGTAATATTTATTACAATAAATACAAAATAAATACAAAAATATTTATTTTAAAAAATATACATTGTTACACAATGTAACTAATATGTACTGATGTATAAGGAGATTTACATTAAGCCCTGGTCTTGAGTTAATAATGAAAGCTTTCATATGTACTGTAACATATGAAACTATTTTATGTCAATAGAGATAGGGTTGAATAAAGTGAAAAAGAACAAAAGAACAATAGGCCTAAATATGCCTAGAATTCTTCAAAAGCTTGAGTGCAAATGTTTACATCTTCCAGGGTATATTGGTAAGAAAATTGTAAAATGTATATATCTTTTTTTAATTAAAAAAATATATAGAAAAGAAGTGCTTAGTGGTTAGCGTGTGTGCCTCACACCTCCAGGGTCCGAGGTTCGATTCCCGCCGGGGCCATGTGTGTGCAGAGTTTGCATGTTCTCCCCGTGCTGTGGGGGTTTCCTCCGGGTACTCCGGTTTCCTCCCCCAGTCCAAAGACATGCATGGTAGGCTGATTGGCATGTCTAAAGTGTCCATAGTGTATGAATGGGTGTGTGTATGTGATTGTGCCCTGCGATGGACAGGCACCCTGTCCAGGGTGTACCCCGCCTTGTGCCCGATGCTTCCTGGGATAGGCTGCAGGTTCCCCCGCAACCCTGGAAAGGATAAGCGGTTGAAGATTAATGGAGAAAAGAAATGGAAATTAAACTAAATGAATAACGATTCCAGGAAGTTGTCTCAACAAGACAACCATCCAAAAACATATATAAAACAAACTTATAAACTTTTAAACTGGAATATTTATATCATGTTCAGAAAGCATCCGTTCAGTATTAATATTTTAATGTACACAGTTTGGCCATTTGTGCCATATGTAATATTGAAGGAACATCTGTGAAACCTAAAACACTGGACATCTTGTACCTTTAAATGAAAGGTCCTCATTTTGTCCAAACCTTTGCGCTCGTCTGTATGTATATACAGATGTCTACTTACAGTATCTCACAAAAGTGAGTATACCCCTCACATTTGTGTAAATATTTGATTATATCTTTTCATGTGACAACACTGAAGAAATGACACTTTACTACAATATGACCAGTATGAGGGAGTGTGAGAGCGATGACACCAAATTTAACACACCTGCTCCATATTCACACCTGAGACCTTGTAACACTAACAAGTCACATGACACCGGGGAGGGAAAATGGCTAATTGGGCCCAATTTGGACATTTTCACTTAGGGGTGTACTCACTTTTGTTGCCAGCGGTTTAGACATTAATGGCTGTGTGTTGAGTTATTTTGAGGGGACAGCAAATTTACACTGTTACACAAGCTGTACACTCACATCACATTGTAGCAAAGTGTCATTTCTTCAGTGTTGTCACATTAAAATATATAATCAAATATTTACAGAAATGTGAGGGGTGTACTCACGTTTGTGAGATACTGTATTTATGTTTACAGTGTGTTTATTTCAGAAATGGAAAGTTTCAGTAGACACTATATTTTTCCTCAAATTATTCAGGCCACTAGGGGGAGCTGCTCCTGTCCTGAAATAATAATTTTAAAAAATAGGAACATTTATTTTAGGTGAGATAGAAAGAGAAATCATTTCTTCTGTAATTAATGTTCCTGACTCAGAGCATTAGCACTCATTATAGACTGCAAGAGTGGGTTAAAGTGCTGATTAAAACAGTGATCCAGTGAGAACCTGTGCTTCTTCTACATCCTATATTTATCAAATGTGTATTGTGGTGGACTGTAAAGTGGGTTTGTCTGCACGGTTGATCAGGTCATGTGTCAGAACCTATAATGGACTTTATGGCCTAGTTCATTCTCATGACATCATTTGTACTGACTCGGTCTTCCTCATACAACTAGCACAGAGGTTAGAGATCTAACTGGCAAGTTAGTAAACTAGCAAGCTAAGCTGCTGATCAGTGAGCTAATATGAGCAGGAAGCATGTGTTCTTAAATGTGGGAATGCATATTGTTATAATATGAATACAGCAAAACTCTTAGGTTCACTTTGTAAACATAGATTTGATTATTTTATAAATGTATTCGATAATTTATCTTTTATGAATGAAAGCACTTATGGAATAAAATACAACTGTTATAGAATAATAATCAGTGGCAGTGCAGTGTTATGTGATGGAGTTACTGTTACTACTACCCCTAAAGTTGATTATTTTCCTATAACAGCATGCCCCACAGTAATTTACCAATGATTGTAATATTTTATTTATTAAAAAAGGACAGAATTTTAGAGTCATAGTTAATATTTTGTAACCTTTATGACCTCTTGCAGCTATAAATAGTCATTCCCTCACAGCCTCTCTATTTTCTCTCTCTTAAAACAAAACAAAAAACCCAAAACAGCTCTTGATGTTACATAGAAACCACAAAAGCACAAACTCTGCTGGCCTGAGGATGACATAAAACAAAGCGTTTGTTACAAAGCACTCTTACTGGAGAGTCCTTCCATAAATGTTAAATAAATGCCTCCGAACAGAAAATTTCAAAACAATAATTGTACACATTTTTTAAAATTCTGTTTCTGCGGTGTATCATCCATACAAGCTCCTATTAGAACGTATTACAACAAGCACTTTATGATAAACACTTGAGGAAATTAGTAGTTGCTGTAGCTTTTATATGCTTCAGAGAACATAGCAAATAAGTAGTAGAAGGTATGCATTGACATCACTTTCCCGCCAGAACACGCCCCCTCGGCCGGAGTGAGTGGCAAAACATCAATCAAAATGGCTGCTTTTAATAGGGGAAGCTGCGAAAACGCTAGTATAACTAACGATTATCAGCTTAAATTAAAGGCAGTTGGACTCGCCAGTGACCCTTACAACTTGCCCAAGAACCTGTGGTCCATGGACGTTGGCATGTGGCCAGAAATTGGTACCTGATTTCAAGGCCGGGGAAATACACTAAGCAAAGCCTGAAGGCAAACAAAAGCCTTCACACTTGGTCCTACTTCCAGGCGGGATTTGTTGGAGAAATTAAAATGGCAAGATCACAAATAAACATTCTGGTTGTATGTCCAAATATTTTAATTTTATTCTATAATTTTACCTGCTAACCCGTAAGCTAGCTAGTCCTACTTAGTTTGTAGCTAACACCACTTCCACTTACTAACGTTATATACTTGTAAAGGTAAAACACAGTCAGAGAATGAATGAATGAGCCCCCCATTATTCATCAATGGAAATAGGCAGCGTTTAAAAAGAAATATGTAGGAATTTATTCATCATTGTACAACATGAATACCACATGAAAAAAGAGCTTACACTTACACTGCTCCACTTTGTAAAAAAAGACTGCATGGTTTTTTGGCACTCTGTAAAAAGATCGCTCTGAATTCTTGTTGAATCTGGTAGCACAGTTGATCACACAACAGCTTTTTCACATTTTAGATGTGTTTTCCTGTGTTTTGTGGAATTCACGCTGTATATGACTGTATGCTGCCACTCAGTCTTTTTGCCACTCAGTGGACATGACCGCGGCGAGTTCCGGTTACCGTGATGTCACGTGCATTCCCTCTATATAAAATCATTTAAATATAGCTATTGATGGGTCTTATATACTATGTGTCTGTGTGTGTGTGTGTGTGTGTGTGTATATGTATGTATGTGTGTGTGTGTGTGTATATATATATATATATATATATATATATATATATATATATATATATCAAAAACACACACATACATACATATACAGAGTATATATTTGTATTTTTTTTTATAAAACTTGCATAATCATCCTCATTTACTGACACTCACTAACGGGAACTCCCAGTGAGTGATTACTGAAAACTCTTCCTGCGTGTATATTTAATTTGTCAGTCCTACTTAAGGTGAGCATGACTAAACCTGATGTCTCAGACCATGTGTGTGAGTGCATGTGAGTGTGTGAGGTATGACTGACTGACACTGTCTCTCTCTATGACTTCAGGTTAAGGGCATGTCTGGTAGCTGAGCTAAAAAAGGGCCACCATGCTCCTGATGCTGGTCATCTTTTTTTAAAGGGGGGGGGGTGCTGGGAGAGGGGGCATGGGGGTGTTTCTCTAAAATAAAACCAGCTGTCTCAGTCTTCGGCCATTCTGAAGTGAACGGGACAGAAATCAGGAGCTGGTCTCCAACACTCATACACTCTTTCACACTCAAAACCAGGCAAGGCTTAGCGAGATAGCTGGAATCTCCAGGTGGGATCTGTATCATCCAAGTGACTCTGTATCAATATTGTCAGTGATCAAGCTACATAAGGTGAGTACCATTTTACTGAGATGGAGCAGAGAGTATAAAACACGTGGCATCTAATGTGTTGGACTAGATTTAAAAATACACCTACAGTTTGCAGTGTACTTGAATTTAATAACATATCATATCCTACAATACTAAAATAACTGAGAAGAAATTGTGACGCCTGAGCATTTTCAAGTTCTTCCAGTTCTATTCACATTTAATCTAGTCGTTTCATTTTTAGCACGTAACACCAAGTCTGGTAATTGGTGTTCAAATGAAATACTTCATTTAGCGAGTGCTGATTAACTACGCATGGTGCGTTCACATGTTGCGCTCTCACTGAAAATGAACGTTAATGAGCCGGATTTGCTTGAGCACCAAGTAATGAAAGATTACACAGTGTTTAAAAAGTGAATGAGAGTTTCAATTGTTTTTTGAGCTCTGGAACACTAAGACCTTGTATCTGTGAGTGAATTTAAACTAGCGATGGTTATAGGGCTGGATTTATTTCAACTTTCTATAAATGACATCGCAAAAAAGGTACAAACACAAATTCCACCCCACAATCCAACCTGAACCTTCATCTGTTTTTTATATGACCATGTTGACTTTTTTTTTTTTTTTTTTTTAATGTTTCACTTAAATCTTATATGTTTTAATTAAATTTTGGGACATGATTGAGAAAGGAAATGGGATCCAAGGAAATTCTATAAAGCTGCAAAGAAAAGAACTTATAAAAGTTTCATTTGGATGTCTCAAAATGGGGCCCGTCTCAAATGGCTTGTATGTCCGAGACTGTGTGAGTGTGCTCAGAATAGAGACGATCTCTAGAAATATCAGAGAGAGACAGGGATACTTAAGAGCCCTTTAATTATTTTCAGTCTTTTTTTGCTTATAATGAATGTGATCCTTATAATAAGGATAATAATAAAAATAATAGTAATTGAGTGTAAATAGATTAGTATGGCACTGAATTATGGGACAAGAGGAATTTAAATACAGAGGATTGAAAGTGGAGGAGTGGAAATACATTCTCACGCTTCTGACTTTTAGGAAGTTCCATGTCCAGGAAGTTCTTCCTCTGAAACATGATGCGGAGCAGGATTTAGATTTTTACTCCACAGCATTGTAATGCATCTAAGCTTGATATCCTCACTACCCAGAGCACTCGGATTTTCATGGTATGTGAGGACCTGATATTTGTGTGTGCGATCTGTCTCTGCATCCCTCCATCCTTCTGTTTAAAGAGTGTCGTGTGTCCTCTACGTTTCAGGTGTAGAGTTTCTGACCAACTGCCACTAAAACCTGGTCTATTCGAGGCCACATTTCTCTCTCTCTCTCTCTCTCTCTCTCTCTCTCTCTCTCTCTCTCTCTGTGCCTGGATAGCTTTACCCTGACATGCTCTAAATAGCAGCCCTGTTAAAATTAACAGCCTGGGGAACATATCTTTGTCACATGATGCGCTTGCAGTGCTTAACTGATGTAAGAGCATGCGGGTTTATGACACAGTAATGGCGAGCGGCCTAAATCTGTAAGCACTTAGCCATCACTTTTTAAAAAAATACATTTTCAGATGTTAATGACATCTGGTTATTCTTATTACAAAATACATACCGCTGCTGCTCAGTGTATTAGAGCCATTTGTTGCAAAAGATTTCAAAGGTTAATCTAAAATCTTTGTGGCAGTGATGAAGTTAATCCTCTATATATTTGGGGTGATTGATGGAGCTGACTCACGTTTCCATTTTTACATCAGCATCCCTCATACCAAATACCTCAATAATCCTGTAGGTCTAACCATAGTTAGAGAGAGAGAGAGAGAGAGAGAGAGAGAGAGAGAGAGAGAGAGAGAGAGAGAGAGAGAGAGAGAGAGAGAAAGTAAGTACAAGAAAAAGAAAGACACAAAAGGGAAGGAGAGATACAGACAGTGGGAAACAGAAACTGAGACAGAGTTAGACAGAGAATGAGAGAGAGAGAGAAAAACAGAGAGAGACATACAGAAAGAGACACACAGAGAGAGAGAGAGAGAGAGAGAGAGAGAGAGAGAGACAGACAAAAGGAGATACAGAGGGAGAGAGAGAGAACTAGAGTTAGAGACAGAGAGAGAGAGAGGCAGTGAGAAAGTCAAAGAATGAGTCATAGAGTAAGACAGAATGTGATAGATAGATAGATAAATATATAGATAGATAGATAAATAGATAGATAGACTGTATTGATCACATGAGGGAGATTGTTACTTTTTTTAAATAATGAGATAATGAGAGAAAGAGAAAGGGGGAGAGAGAGAAAGTACAAGAAAGAGAAAGACAGAAAGAGAAGGAGAGATACAGAAAGTGGGAGAGATGAAAAGAAAGAGAAAGAGAGTGAGACAGAGTTAGAGAATGAGAGAGAGAGAAACAGAGAGGGACAGACAGAAAGAGACATGGAGAAAGAGACAAAGAGAGACAAAGACAGAGAAAAAGAGAGATACAGAGAGAGAGAGAACTAGAGTAAGAGACAGAAAGACAAAGACTGAATCATAGAGTAAGACAGAATGTGAGATACATAGATAGATAGATAGATAGATAGATAGATAGATAGATAGATAGATAGATAGACTTTATTGATCATGCGAGGGAAATTGTTACTTTTTTAAACAATGAGATAATGAGAGAGAGAAAGAGAGACAGAAAGAAAAAGTGATATACAGCGGGACAGATAGTGGGAGACAGAGTGAGAGAGAGAACTGAGAGTGATCAAGAAAGACAGAGAAATAGAAAGCTGGACAGAGAGGGAGACGCACACAGATACAGAGAGAGACAGAGAGAGATACAGACAGAGAGAGAGAGACAGAGAGCGACATGGCACATGCTGTAATGAAATATTATGCCATTATGAAGTGGGAGGTTTTGTATGGGAGTTAGATCGAGTCATTTCTTTCAAAATACAATAAAAATGCATATCATTCATCTAAGAAGTAGTTCAGACGTTGGACTTCTGATGGGAAGGTCATAACATCAAATCCCAGCACCTCCAAGCCCCCACTGCTGGGCCCTTGAGTAAGGCACTTAACCCTCAACTGTATACAAGTTATATAAATGAGATGATTGTATGTGGCGCTGGATAAGGGCATCTGCCAAATGACATAAATGTAAATCTCATATGACCTCATACTCATGAGCCAAACCAAACTACGTGGTGTCCCACTGGTCAAAGAACCTGACTATAAATCAAGACAAGCTCTCGTTCTGTTGTGGTTCAGCCCAATTAAACGCTGTACCTTATACAACTACCACTGAAGTAAATCTTCGAACTGGTATACACTTTGAACATTGTGTATAGATTGGAGATTCAGCATCATGATGGCTCAAAAAAAATCGTGTTTGTATTCCAGCTGCAGGCAGCATAGGCATTTTATTAGGAGACCCTGAAGGTGAAGTCGAGACCGTCCCTCTGAAAGAACGACTGGCCTTGTACCAGGCTGCCGTCAGCAAGGAGGAGAAAAGCCCTGCTAGTGTGGTAAACACACACACACACACACACACACACACACACACACACACACACACACACACACACACACACACACACACACACACAGAGCTATCAATTTACAGCTTCCAGGGTAGGGAGACGAGAGACAGGGTTCTGCTTTCCTCTGCCACTTCCTGGTTAATATTTATCACTGTGTGAACTAATCTAAGAGAAAGGGCCTTAGAGAGACATGTCACTCTTATTGTTTTTCAGCATTGTGCTTCCGCCTACAGGACAAACTAAGCAAGAGCATCTCAGTGATATCCGTGTATGTATGGGTGTTTATTTGTGTGTAGGTCATGGAAGACTCTGAAGCATGCTCTCTGCCAGGTGGGCTTGCCAGTGTGAAGAAACAGTTTGAGAGTCAGAAAGTCAGCTCCTCGTCCTCGTCGCAAAGCACTGTCACACAATACCACTACCAGCAGAGACAGGTAACATTTATCACTAACACGCACTGCTCTATACTGAATCAAATCTTTGGTAGGCATCATGTTTGCCTTTAACATCATCATACATTACCAATTATAATACAACTAGACTAATAGGTATCAGGCTATGTAAAGCTGACTATAAATTTAACGCATAAGCTAGCTACATTCGTTGTGGTGTTTTGTTAGCTGTAGCTTCCCATAAATGCTACCTTCCAAATGAACCAAGGTGAAACATGGCAGGAAGGACAATAAGAGCCTTGTATACCAGAACACGTGTGTGTTTTATGTATAGTATGTGCTTATGTTACAAATGTTGTCATATCTATCAACAGGAGGTGATGAGCTCATCTGAAACGAGTGTGAAGAGTAGTGTGAGTGAGAGTCACAACGTCAAGGTACAGCAGTTGTACACAAGACTGCAAAAAAAAAAGCTGCTATAAAAGAATTGAGTGTTAACATTATGTATATGTGTGTTTGTTGCTGCAGATGTCACAGGATCAAAAAATTAAGCAGAATGTAGCATCTAGCTTTGAGGACCATTTTGATGAAAAAGGTATGTTCGTTACACAGACTGAACTGAAATCATATTGGATAATGGTTTTTTAAAAGCTATGCAACATGCATGAATTAATCTGCACAGTTATTTATTCATGTAGTCCAAAGTTACAGTTTTATATTGTGGAGGGAAAGGGTTAAGTGAGATTCCCTTTGTGTTGCATGTTTCATTAAACTCTTCTTCCTGTATGCTTCAGTGGTGGTGATTGGAGATCAGGAGCTACCTAAAATCTCCACCCAAGCACTAAAACAGCAGCATGAAAAAAACATAGAAGAAGCCACTCCAAGCAAGCACATCAAGGTAATGAATGTTCATGATCACACAATGAACCCCCTCCTTTCACCAACCAACCAATCAGGTGTATTATAAGGAAATATCTTATTTTTAAATAATTTGAGAGCTGAGAGTCAGGACATTTACATCTTTGGAAACAGAAAACCAAGATGTACGATACTTTGTGATAGGCCAAAGCTTTTGAAACGCTACTGATTTTATCTTTTAAATCTCTAATTACAAATCCCTACTTAATAAAAAATAATGTGTGGACATGATTTATTAATCTGAAGGGACTGGAATGTGTGAAAAAGAACAATAAAGTAGAGTTTTTACCATTAATAAATCATCTATTTTATCTACATGTTGTAAATTGTAGACCTGAAATGTTCGTTGTTTAGTATTTTCTATACTATTTAAATAAAAATGTAGTGTTTTGATTCGAAAAAAAAAAAAAACTTTCTGTACTAAAAGATGTTACAAACAGTAATCAATAATAAAATGTTGTGGTTTCCTTATAACCCAGTATAGACTAGGGGTATAAAACTCAGGCTTCTACACAATACAATATGATTTAAATTCCTAAGGCAACAACTCCATATTTGATGTTGCCATTGAATCTGCTACAATATGTGACAAACTTTGTTCAGAATCTGGAGTAGGACTACCTTTAGTTTGCGAATGATGATGAGGTACAGAAGGACTTTAAGTATGATTTTAAGTATCACAGTATGATTTTAAGTATCAAGTGATTTTACGTATCACAGTTATAGGCAAATTACCTTGCTAGCCTATTTCATTATTTACACATCAGTTTAAAATCATGAATTTTTTTTTTTACATTTTCTTGATAATAATCAATTTATATCAATTATAATTACAATAATCAATTTAGGATTGCTTCCCGGAATTAATTTTAATTATTGACTTTTAAATGTGTTGATCCAAACCATTACATCCCTAATATACTGTATACGCACACAGCAGTTTTCAACACAATGATCACGACATATCAATATGTCTGCACTTACTGTATCTTGTTCCCTTGCATTACTGAGCTGTGACTGGCCACACATTAGGATTTTGTTCCTATACTTCAATAAGTCCTGCCCATGCATTATTTTTATTAAGTAGGGATGTCACCAGCAGGGCTTCTAATCTAATGTTTCAATCCCTATCTAAATTTACCTACAAATAAGTGGATATGTTATAAAACAAGTTTTTAAATCAGCATTGCAATTATAATATTTGTTCAGTGACCGTATATTTACTGAAACAATTATTGTCTTTTCCTCCCTCAACAACAAAGATTGATCTTGATTACAACCAGTTTCAGTGGGCACCAGTTAATGTGTCATCCAAAGTTGCAACAGGATGTAGTTCTGAGTCTGTTACCAAAACTATGAAGACGATGTCCTCTAGCTCTGCCTCTTCATCTGCCCATTATGAAACCACTGAGCTATTTCCTCCACCACCACCAACTGCTGACCTCCTTCAGGTCCCTTTTGAAGTCCCAGAACGCTGTACTACTCCCCAGCCACCTGATCAACATGTTATCCAAAAATATCCAATCAGCAAGGAGCAGTATTCCAAGCAAAGGAACCTCTATGAGCTGAAACGCTTGTACAAGCATATCCACCCAGAGGTGCGCAAAAACCTGGAACGGGACTTCATTACTGAAATGGAGCACTCTCATATGGACAGTGATGAGGAAGTTAGTGGTGATGTGCAGCAAGCACGCTATGTGTTTGAAAACAATGGCAGCAGTCCTGGGAAATGTATGAGCCCGGAAAGAGAGTATATGGAATGGGATGAGATTCTGAAAGGTGAGGTGCAGTCTATGCGTTGGATGTTTGAGAACAAGCCACTTGACACCATCAAAGATGACACACCAGATGAGAATGAAAGCAGAAACATTGTGCAGCAGGAAATCATTGCTGGGAAAGATGTTAAATATACAACTTGGATGTTTGAAACACAACCTATTGATGCTCTTGGTACAGAAACTCCTGACTCAATAGAGCATAGTAGAAAACAAACAGATCTAGCAAGAGGAGATGTGCGAACTGCAACCTGGTTATTTGAGACACAGCCTCTGGATTATATGAATAAAATTTACCAAGAGGATGATGAAGAGGAGCAGGTGGTGTATACCAAAGACATTGCAGGAGGAGATGTAAAAACTGCCAGATACTTGTTTGAAACTCAGCATCTTGATTCCCTTGGCCATACTGAGACAATTGACGAGTCACACTTCCTACAATTGAAGTCAGAACTGGAAGAGATTAAAGGTGAAGTCAAAACTACAACAAAAATGTTTGAGACACAACCTATGTGTGTCATTCGGGGAGATTCTGGTGAGATGTTGGAGATTACAACTGTGCGACGTGAAGAAACCGAAAAAGGTGATGTAAAAACATCCCGTTGGCTTTTTGAAACCCAGCCTCTGGATATGATTAGCAAAGACCCAACTAAAGTTAAGATCATTTGTGGAGTGTCCATGGAAGAAAACTATCAGGGTGGGGTGAATCGGGGTAGGTGGTTATTTGAGACAAAGACCTTGGATCAAATCAAAGACGAAGAATTGGAAAACACCAAAACTCAAAAGGAGGAGATAATAGGAGCAGATGTTAGAAGACATTGTATGGTCTTTGAGACACAGCCCATGGATACTTTAAAAGATAATACCAATGAGAGGCCATCTGAACCAGAGGAGATCATTGGGGGTGATGTAACATCAGCTAGGCATTTGTTTGAGACTGTGCCAATGGAAAATCTGAAGGACTTGCCTGAAGTTGGAAAACTAGAAAAGGTTGTTGCATCGGAAGAGGAGAAAGGTGATGTGAGGCATCAGAGGTGGCTATTTGAGAGTAAGCCTCTTGAGCAAATTAGAGAGGACAAAAAAGAAATCACACGAACGGTTAAGCTTCAGGAGTTAGACAAGGGTGATGTCATCAACTGCAAAGAGATATTTGAGACCATGGATCTAAGCAAGTGCACAGATACACATAAGATAGCAGTGGAAGGTGTCACAAGTGGATCAGTGAAATCAAACAAAGTGCTCTTTGAATCCACACCCTTGTATGCCGTACAGGACAGCTCAGGACATTACCATGAAGTCAAAACAGTACGACGTGAAGAAATTGTTAAGGGCGATGTACGAAGCTGCAAGTGGATGTTTGAGACTCGTCCAATTGACCAGTTTGATGACAGTATAAACAAATTCCAGATTATCAAGGGAATTTCAAAACAGGAGATTGAATCAGGGGATGTTAAAACAGCCAAGTGGTTGTTTGAAACTCAGCCCCTTGATGGGATCAAATATTTCAGTAACATGGAAGAAGAGGACAACAGAAAGAACGAGGCCACTGAGATCCAAAGAGGTGATGTCAAGACTTGTAGATGGCTGTTTGAGACTCAGCCGATGGATGAGCTGTATGAAAAAGCTGAGGTAAAAACAGAAGACACCACAGAGATCCAGAAGGGTGATGTTAAAACCTGTACCTGGCTTTTCGAGACCCAAACCCTTGACAGTATCAAAGATGAATCTGAGACTATTTTAAAAACTTGTACAGTCAATCAAGAGGATGTACAAGGCAAGGATGTGCGTCTGGCCCGCTTTCTCTTTGAAACTGAAAACTTGGAGAATATCAGAGGTGGTGAGGATCAAAGTAACTTTAAACGAGTCACACAGATCAATATCCAGTCTGGAGATGTATCGAGGATGAAGTATATATTTGAGAACCAGGCACCTGACATCATGACCTCCACTTCTGAGGAGACCATGCAGAAACTGAAGTCTCGTCAGACTGAGGATATCCAGAAAGGAAATGTTGTCAACTGCACCTGGATGTTTGAAAATCAACCAATTGATGCCATCAAGGAGTATGCTGAAGAATCCAAAGCGGTGCGTACAGTTACAGATGTTCAAGGAGGGAATGTTGACAAAGGTCGTTTTATTTTTGAAACATATTCCCTGGATAAGATTCAAGAAGATTCTTCAGAGACAGAGATCAACAAATTTCAGAGCATCATACGAGAGGAAATTGAAAAAGGAGATGTGAAAAACTACACCATGATGTTTGAGACCCAGCCATTGTATGCTATTCGAGACAAAGAAGGACACTTTCATGAAGTTACTACAGTCACCAAAGAAGAAGTTCTGAGAGGTGATGTCATCGGGGCAAGATGGTTGTTTGAGACAAAGCCACTAGACTCAATAAGAGACACAGATGAGGTTTATCTCATCAAAGCTGTTACTGAGGAAGATATACAGAAAGGCGATGTTAGCACAGCAAGGTGGAGGTTTGAAACACAACCCCTTGATGAAATTACTGAGGATATGAAGGTTACTCTAAAGACAGTTGCAGATATTCAGGGTGGAGATGTTAAAACAAACATGCAGCGCTTTGAAAATGATGACATGTCTCAAAAATGTGTGAGAACTGTTAGTGTAAGTGAAATACAAAAAGGTGATGTGAGAAGTTCCACATGGATGTTTGAAACGCATACAATTGACAAGATCCGCGGAGAGGGTTCCGAGTTCGACGATATGGAAAAAGTAACACGAGAGGAAGTGCTGAAGGGTGATGTTAAACAGTCAGTGTGGCTTTTTGAAAAAGAACCCCTTGATCGCATCAAGGACAGTGATGGAACAGAAATCGAGATTTCTCGTGAGGAAATTCCCAAAGCTGACGTCAAGACAACAACATGGCTTTTTGAAACTACACCACTGACTGAGTTTAATGAGACCAATGTGGAGAGGACAGAGATCATCGGTAAAAGTGTCAAGGAGACATTAGAGGAACTTTACAGTCAGAAAATAGTTGACTCCCAGGGTATAATTATAGAAGCAGATGAGATTGGTGATGTTAGAATGGCCAAGTACAAACTGCAGAATCAGGAGACTCCAGAGATCCAGAGAGAGGAGGTTATTCGAGGAGACCTAAATAACATCATGATGAACCTGCTCAATAGACGTGAGACAACAGAGAGAGCCATCACCATTGATGCAGAAGAGAGGGGAAGTATCAACGCAACTGTCAAACAGCTCTTTAATCAAGATAGGGATGTTAATATTGAGAAGGAAGAGATCGTTAGAGGAGACATACAAGAAGCGATCAACAACCTGCTGAAGAAGGACGGAACAGCAAAACATGGTATTTTAATTCAGGAAGATGAGAAAGGAGATGTGAGGATGACTATATACTCCCTGTTGAACAAGGAAGAAGAAAGTGGACTTGTAAAAGAGGACATTGTTAAAGGAAATGTCCGTGGGACTCTGCATAGGCTATTGTACAACGGTGATGCCAAAGACCAGTCTTCTAAAATACAAATAAGTGATTCAGAGAGAGGTAATGTGAGTTTCTATTCAACTTGTATCGAGTCTGGAGCACTGGACTACCTTAGACAACTTCAGTTAGGATCAGATGAAACATATAACGAAACAGCTAAAGAAATGATTATTGGAGGTGATGTGGAGCATACTAAATTGATCCTGAGGAACAATAATCATGCAATTGGACGAACTGTAGCTGAAGATGATATTGTTCCTGGGGATGTTCACAACACAGTGCAAGTTTTTATGACGGAACCAGTCCTGTCTTTGCACAATGTTGAGAAGGAGGAGATTGTAAAGGGAGACTTGAGAGCAGCACTTGACTCACTTACACAAGCAGTGAATCAGCACAAAGTTGTTGAAAAAGAGGAGGTGGTCAAAGGCAACATCAACACCACACTCAGATCTTTGGAAGAAGCGCAGAACCAACTCAAAGAAATGGAGAAACCTGAGATTGTCCGTGGGGACATCAGGGGAGCCCTTGAAAGTCTTGAACGTTCAACCACTGCTAAGAATGAAGTCATTATTGAGGATGTAGTGGCTGGTGATATTAAGGGAACTTTAAAATCCCTTGAAGAGGCAAAGCAGGCAGTAAAAGAGGTTGAGAAAGAGGAAGTTGTTAGAGGTGACATCCAGGCAGCTTTACTGAATTTACAGGAAGCATCAACTGAGAAGAAACTCATCCAGCATCAAGTGAGTGAACAGGGTGATGTAAAGGGCACCATCCAGCTCCTACTGGAACCAGTATCCTCACCTCCTATGCAAAGAAGAGCTAGCACAGAAGGTGATGTTAAAATGTCAATAAAATCTCTTTATGAGCAGGAACAAACCCAGATAGAGAAGGAGGAGGTGATGAAGGGAGATGTTCATGGGACCATCAAATGTCTTATGAAGAAGAAAGAACAATCAAGTCATAAATCAAAAACAAATCCTTCCAGTAGAATTAAAACTTCCAAAAGTATTTCAGTGTATACTCAAGAAGAGGCTTGTGAATGCCCTGCTACACCCAGGGCTGAGCCTTCCAATCCACCCCCTTCAAAAAATATGCCCAAGAGAATTGAAACAGGTGTAGGTACACAAAAGCAAGCAGAGGTGAAATCTGATCAAAGTCAGATCTTCACTCAAGAGCAAAGTTCTGAAACCAATCATATGACATCAATCGGCCAGTCAGAATCATCCCAGTTCTCACGTAAGATACATGTAAAAGAGCAGCAGCTAAAACAAAAGCAAAACCCTGGTTCTGTAATCATAACAAAACGTGTGGGAAAACAGGCAGGTGAGAAAAAAGATCAAAGTGCAGCTGTGTGCTCTGCTAAGTGTGACACGAAAGAGACAAAACAAACAACTCAAACCACAAAGCAAACACAAGAAATAAAGACAGTCACACAGGTTCAGACCAAGGTAACAACAGAGCACACCACCAGTACACAAAAGAACACCAAGAATTTAAAATCAGAACAAAATGTGAAGAGTCTAAAGACTGAGCAGAACATCAAGAGTCTGAATTGCAACTTGAATCCAAAGGGAATGATCAAAAAGAAATCCCCACCAGAAATTCACTTCCCCCCTCCTCCAACATCTCCTCCGCCACCTTCTGAGTCTGAGTTCTCTCTTCCTCCTCCTCCATCTCCAGTCACAGAGCCTTCCATCTCTCCTCGTCCTGATCTGGCCATGAGGCAGGATAGCGATCCTTCCCTTCCACCACCACCTCCTCCACCTGCCATTGAAGCGGAAGCTGAATTCTTTCCCCCACCTCAACAAGACTTCCTCCCACCTCCTCCATCACAACAAGAACTCAACTCAGTGACCCAGCCAAATCCTGGAAAGCCAAAGGGCCGTCCTCTATTCAAAGTGCCTAAGCCTGAGCCTCCTAAGCAGTCAGATCCACCCAAGGCTAAGTGGCAGAAAAAACAAACTGCTCCTGCTCCCCCACCATCTCCTCCACAACCTTCTGTGCTCGAACAGAAGGGAAAAGAAGCTAAACATATTACTACAGTCACAGAAACCAAAACAAGGGTGAAAAAGCATGATGAAAAGTCACCCGAGATGCCACTTCCACCAGTCACTGAACTTCCCTCAACAATCCCAGTGCACACATCAAAGCCCGAGGAACCCCCTCGACCTAAAAAAGTATTTATTCCTCCAATTAAACTTCCAGCACCCCCAGAGCCTGCTACTGATCCAAAGCCCAGACCTTATGCAAGTAAATTCAAAACACCACTCATGCTGGCAGAAGAAAGATACCGCAAACAAAGAGATGATTCTGAGAAGAGTAAGACAGGGTCTACTCCAACATCTCCTCCTGAAAACATTCAGATTCATGACTTAGATGTGGTGTATACTGATGCAGATTTGACCACAGAGAAACTTGCGCAGTCACAAATTACACTTGAAACACAGCAGGTACATCCTAGTGAATTAGAGCCAGTCACAGTGCCCAAAGGGCCAGTCACAGGAATACAGGCTCAGCCCCAACCCCTGCAAAAGGTCCCTCCAACCTTTCAGTTGAGTAAACCTTCCTTTCCCAAATTAGGTAAGAAAACTGCTGTTACTACAGATAAAAAGCAAGTCACCCAATCTACAGCTGAAATCAAAGTTCAGCCAGCATCACAAATCCCTCCTTTACCAGCAACCGAGCACCATGAACATGTAAAGCCAAGTTCTCACACAACTACATCTATGCAAACCATTACCCAAGTTCAATCTACACAGCAAATCTCAGCAAATGTTCAGTGTCAACCTACTAACTCTATAAAAGCTGAAGAAACCGTAACTGTAGAAACAAAGAAGGCTCTCCCACAGCCTACAAAGATTCCAAAAGTGACCCCAAGCTTCAAAGTTAAAACATTTAAGATGCCCAATCAAGAGAATTTAGAAGAAAAGAAGGAATCAACCCAGAAAGAGCAAACAACTATATCTCATGTCTGTGCAGATCAGAGTTGCTACAAAATGGAAAAGCAAGAGCAAGTAGACCAAATTACCAAGGACACAAAGCAGGAAATAGATCTGAAAAAAGCCAAACAAAAGCCAAAAAAGCAGCTGCCTGCTGTGGCACCAAAATCATCAGTTGTGATGCATCATATTCTACCAGCCATGTCCACGGAGGGTCATCTGCAAGGGTCCGGACAAACCACAGTTGTTCAGTCTCAGCAGGCTATTAGGGAGGAACATGTACTGGTACACGAAGAGAAGGTGGTCAGTCACAGCTCAGTTCAGCAGCAAAATATTCAACAAAAGGGAAAATTTCAGATCAAGAAACAAATAAGGGGTTCTGAAATGTCTGTAGGTGAGGTGGAGGCCACTAAACAGCACCCACAAAAAGAGTCCTGCCAGATGGAGATTAAGGAAACTGCAGTCGAGACCTCAGATATCCAGAAGTATGAGGAGATGCAAAAATTGCTGAGTCATATCAAGGTGATGCAGGAATCAGGGGGGAAAATGGATGCCAGGTCAGTCAAAATAATGTTGAGTATGATCCCAGAATGGTTGCTAGGAGCTGCCGAAAAGGTAGAACTAAGCCGTGCACAATACAATAAGCAAAAACTTCAGGAGATCATTGTGTATGTGAGGAACCTTGCTCAAATGAAACTTACTTTCTTAGAGGCAAATTTGGCTGCACTGGAAAAGACACAGTCTAAGCCAGTAGAGGAGAAGAAAGCTGTTGGTGGCACAACACAGAAAATATCAAAAATAAGCATTGGTTCAGCTAAATTGGAATCTCAGAAAAAAATTATGGAGAAGACTGTTCAAGACATTAAAAATACAGATTTCAAAACAATGCCTCCAGAGCTTAGAATGAGAACGCCATCTCCCACATATATTTGCATTGAGACCGCCAGAAGGACAGACTCTCCTCTGCTAGTCACCCCCTCGCCTCCACCATACAGATCAGGTGCTACCCCAACACCCCCACCACGTTGGTCTGAAACCTCCACAAATATTAGCCGAGCTACACCCTCTCCAACTATTAGTCGCTCAGAGAAGCTAGCCAAACTAAGAGACACAACTGCCAAGCTCTCTCATGGTGCATCCCCTCTTCCAATCGCTTTGCCCGAGCAAGTCATTATGCAAGGTGAAATGGAGGAATCTCATTTGTCCAGCCACCAGGAGATCAGTTTTGAGACCCACATGATGGAGTCATCAATGCTGCAGTCATCCATGGAGGCCAGTGCAGACTCCATGATGAGTGTAAAAGACAAGAAAGAGTTTTTTGAGGAGGCTCAGAGGGCAGAAACAAACCGCCACTATTTGCGGAAGGATCCCATTGATATCCCAGTACGACTGGGGCCAGAAGAGGACAACGAGACAGAGATCCCTATTGACTTGCATGACAAAATGAAAGAGGACATGCCCAAGGTAGACCTGTCCAGACTTGTCAATAGATTTGAGTCCCCAAAGCCCAAAGTGTATATAAGGAAGCATCCAATTGTTATTCCTGAGAGACTTGGTAGTGATACTGAGGATACAGAGCATGAACCAGAGAAAAAACCTTCCCAGGTGGAAGAGATGCCATCCTATGATATCAAGGCCCTGAAGAATGTGTTTGAAATGGGTGACCAGGCCCACCAATATCTCAAAGAGGACAGAAAGAACATTGAGATGCAGGAGGAATTGGCGAAACCCACAGGTTTCTCTGAGACAAAGTCTGTTACAGAGCATTACTCAACCGTGGATGAGTTTGGTAACACATTGGTGGGGTCAAGGAGCCAGAATAGCTCTCATTCTCAGAGTGTAACCACACGTCGTGATCCACCAACATATGCTGATGTGGTACGAGGGAAGGTTCAGGTCCTAGATGTCCCACCTGAGGCTTCAGCAGAACAACTTCTGAAGAATTTCCAGCAGTCCTGGGCAGACAGTGAAAATGTTTTCAAGAACCTGGGATTCAGTGCCTTGGAACAGCATACCTCTCAGAGTGTATCACATCAACAACACACTGTCATCACCGGTAAAATTGTGTGACGAGGCATGGAAACACTAACGAGTGTAAGGCGTGTTTACTAAAACAACACTGGTGTGTTTATGAAGTGTTGCTGTACTTGTGGATAGGAATTTTGAATAATTTTAAAGCAGTTTCCCCACTGGATTTTATTTTGAAAAAAACAACTACAGTTCATGTGGACATTTGTTTGAATGCACTGTACTACACCAGTAACCCTTGCATTTGCACATTTTACTTGTTTTTCTTGTTGCTCGGCTATTATATTAACATGATAACTGCCATTGACATGCTTGCATTTATATTTATATTCAAAATTTTTAAAATAGTATTTGATTTCCTTCTATTTCTACTTTCTCTCTTACAGAAAATAAGGGTGCCAGACAACGAACTTTGTCGGGTATGTCGGAAGAGGGTGTATCCCATGGAGTGTCTCATAGCAGACAAACAAAACTTTCATAAAAGTTGCTTCAGGTGTGCCCACTGCAATAGCAAGCTCAGGTAAATTATCATAACAATTTACTAGTATACAGCATATTTAAACCTAATGGGATATGCGAAGAAAATAAGTTCACTGTATTGTGCTTGTATATGTGTGGTGGCCAGAGAAACTCTTCGTAGGTTGAAATGTTGACATTTTCTACGATATATATGTTTCTGAAAACTACAGGCTTTCCTGAAATGAACTGTGGCTCTTTTGCATATATGTCAACCACAAGTAAAGTTCCAGCATTTTAAATTCTGGTTACCCCAAAAGTGAACATTTTGACAGTTGGTATCTGATTACAAACTGAATTGATGTCCATGATGAACATATATTTTGCAGGAACTATATATATATATATATATATATATATATATATATATATATATATATATATATATATATAGTTTTTTAAAGTTGAGGTGTCAACGTATGTTATAAGCATAAAACCCCAATTTGTTCATTTTTGGCTATTTGCTAGAATTCAGCCACAGCAGCACCTGTTTAGCCAGGGTGTCACACATTTAAAGTGTTTTTAGACAATAAAGTCTTCCTTTCTTTCTTTCCTGATACCATTCTTACAAATTAAGCGAACCAGAAAGATTGATTTTAGTGAAAATATACAGTGTATGGTCTGTCTTGTGACTTTACTTACTGTAAGTAGGGTAGTTGTGATGCTATTAAAAATTGCAACATCGCTCTGGAGATTAGTCAGGGTTTTCGTACTTACAACTGAAAAAGATATACTGGTCATATGTAGAAGCATTCCACATGGACTAACTCTATGATTATGATCACTCTTCTCTCACCAGCCTAGGAAACTACGCCCCTCTCCATGGACGAATGTACTGCAAACCCCACTACAAACAGTTGTTTAAGTCCAAAGGAAACTATGATGAGGGATTTGGAGAAAAGCCTCACAGAGAGCTTTGGAGTGCAAAAAATCAGAAGAATACATCAGAAAAAGTTCATGTTGATCAAGTCAATACTGTTCCTCCAGTGCAATCTGAAACCAAAGCATTGCACGTCTCAAAAGAAAATGATTCATTCCCAGCTGAGATTAAAGATGCAAGTGAGTTGGATGATAATGCCAAAAAGCCAAAAAGTAAAATTGCAATTGTTTGGCCACCTCAGAGTGAAACACCAAAGAAGAGCTTTACTCTGGAAGAAGAGCTCAAAGTAGTGAAGCCTACTTGGCCCCCTAAAGAGGAGTCACAAGAAACTGAAAACAAAGAGCCAATGCTAACCTCACCAACAAAAAATTACATCATTAATGAAAACCAAAAAGAACATCGTGGTGATCCAATGAAAGCCTTACCTACAGAGAAGGTCTCAGTGCAACCAACAGCAACTTCTCAAGTGCAAACTGACGTTTCAGCAGCTTTGGAGCAAGGACCTAAAGTCACAGATGGTATAGAACAGAAGACAGAGCAAGCAGAAGGTAAATCAGAAATAAAAGATGAGAAAGAGGTTTTGGAGATGAATGGAGACATGAATTATAATGAAGAAACTGAGAATGCGGAACAGGTGAAGGAAAATGAATGTGAGAACCTGAAAGGAAATGAAGAAAGTGGAGAAACAGATGGTGTAAAGGTGACAGTGATAGACAGTGTGGCTTCAGACGAGCAACCAGCAAATGGGAATACAAACAACAACAACAACAACAACAATAACAACAATAACTGTCAAATGTTACTAGACATTGGTGATCCTTGGGAGGGTTTGGGTGATGTTAAAGCAGAGTCACATATATTTGACTTCAACTTACCTTCTGCTCAGCAAACCAAGTCCAAAGAGGAAACCATCCATAAAGAGGAAACCAACACCAAAGAAGAAACAAATACTAAAGAGAAAACAAACACTGAAGAGGAACCCAGCACCAAAGAGGAACCCAGCACCAAAGAGGAAACCAAGACCAAAGAGGAAACCAACCATAAAGAGGAAACCAACACCAAAGAAGAAACAAATACTAAAGAGAAAACAAACACTGAAAGGGAACCCAACACCAAAGAGGAAACCAACACCAAAGAAACAATGCGTGCTAACCTTCTGCTGTTACTACAGGATGACGATAATCCACCTCCAAGTGCCAACAAAGAGAGTGTATCAGATACAACACTAGAGCACCATTCAGATCAGCAAACAAATTTCAGTGCCTCACAGTTTCTAGATGACATATTTGCTGGCTTTGGCGAGACTACAAGCTTTTTTTCCAAGGATGACTTTAACACCAAAGAGAGCAGCACAAAATCATCAGCCACTCTGCTAGATGACCTTATGGATTTTGGAATAGAGACCAAAGAGGTGTCAGGCATGAAAACACTGGAGAAAACGAGCATTGATTATTCTAACTCTAAAGCCGGCAGCTGCCTGTGGGAAGAGGATCCACAATCGCTGTCTGTAGAGGAACAAATTAAACGGAACAGATTTTATGATGATGATGATGATGAATTCTGAGGTCACCTTCTGTTTAAATACAGCCATACAGCCTTTTTTTATGCATACAAATGCATACAAATTCTGAATATTTCCCTAATTCTGTTCATGGAGAGAGGCTTGTGATCATTTACTAATCTTTTATACTCAGTTTACAGTAATTCAGTGTTGCTATTCTGCACAATTGCAAATCTTTTAAGAAGCTTTTTATAATGCACCTGGTGTGCAGCACAAAAAAGGGGAAATATTATGCTTATTCTTTTTTTTTCTTTGTTCTGCTGTATACTTAACTTGATTTCTTATATCTTTAGCTTGTGTATGATTTTTTTCCTTGTATGTAATTTTGCAGATTGTCTTTTATTTTCTTTACAGATATAGGTGATTCTATTTTCTTGCCCTGTTTAAAAGGACCAATGACAGGTCCTTCTTTTCAGGCTGGTTAGAGATTCATTATTTCTATTTTATTGCTTATGCATTGTTCAATAAAATTAATAAAAACCTTTATGAAATATTGCTGATTTTGTTTTTCATTTGAATACCTAAGTTTAAAAACAGTCAAATATATTATTTGTTATTATAAAGAATGCCATTATAGGTTAAAATCAATGGCACAAATAATTTTCCTCAAAAGCTAGAATTATTTCACAGTATGCAGCCATGTTAATGATTTTAATTTTGCTTAATATGAAAAATATTTACAGTATCACTGAAAGACATTTAAATAGCTTCATGTAGAAAAGGGCAGGAGATGTAGAGATCTGAAGAAGGTGTTATTACTTATATTGTTATTTTTTTCTATAATAATACTTATATATTATATTTATAGTTGAAATAATTATAATAATTAAATATATAGTTAAATATAATTGTACTTATAGTTTCTCTAAGCTACTGTATTATCAATAATTGATTATAATTTATATAAAAAATTTTATGTAATGTGAACAACTGTTGATATTAATAGAGAAGCCTTTGAGACTGCTCTTAGAGCAGTTTATCTAAGCTGCTCTATTAATATCAGTACTTGAATGCAGGGGTGTAGGAGCGATTTTGAACCAGGGGGGACACTGAAATCTAGGGGGGTTCGGGTGCATGCTCGGTGCAGTACGAAATAAAATTTAAGTTTAGGAAATAGTTGGGGGGACAAAACCTAGATTTTGAAATATGTGTGTGTGTGTGTGGGGGGGGGGGGGGGGGGGGGGCTTTAATGGCCATGCCCCCCCTTTGTATGATGGCTCCTACTGTCATGCTTGATTGTGTTTAATAGCAAATGATTTATATCCAATTACAGTATGCCAATGTAATTCTACTTTTAAGATAACAGAGTTTGCAAGTATTTTTATGAAATTGGATAGGAAGCCTGCTTATTATAATACCACATATGGGTGTGATGGTCAGGTGTCCACATAATTTTGGTCATGTAATGTATGTGTGACTGGAGTAAAAATATCAACAACATCAACAGTAAACTCGACATACAGTGGAGCTCCTTGTCATTCTGATGCCTGAGCACAGGGTGGCGCTGTTCCTCCTCTGCTCCTGATCATGGTTCTGATTGGACAGCAGCTCCTTCAGCCCTGAACGCTGCACTGCGCGGGTCAACAGCCAACATCTTGAGCAACACAGGACACAGGACACACAAAACCCGGTACGTTACCATTCTCTCTCTTTCTTCTCGCTTTCTAGATCTGTACATCTCTCTACAGATTGCTCGTGTATTCCTGAATAAGCTGCGGATTTCTGTGGTTCAGCTTTTGGCTTTGGGAGTCTTTGTGTCCTTTGTGAAGCGGTGATACAGCAGATGGCAGATGAAGTCCAGACACGGAGCCGTTATTAATAATTCTATATCATCATCATCATCATCATCATCATCATCATCATAACATTAATAGTCTCAAATACACATTTATTGCATTTGAAATAATCCATGATAGATGTTCTTCTAACGACATGACCCATGTAGATAGTCTGGATGATGCACACGTTTAGTGGCTTATTTTTAATTGTTTTAATCACTGAATTTCGAAACACCCCCCCACCCCCACCCCCACCCCAAAAAAAAAGATTAATGCGTAGGTTTGACGTGTAAGACTACGGATCAGTGCACATCAATAAGAGTGGTCCAGGATGTGCTTCCGTCAGCAGTTCCGCAGTTTGTCTCTCAGTATTGATCAGTGGATGTGACCCCCTTCCCCTTTTTTTCATCAGATCTGATGGAAAACCGGCACAAACGCGCAATTTCGGCCACGTCCGGTTTGAACGCAGAAATACGCACCAGATTCAGCAGCATGAGCGAATAGGTTACACACCATCAGCTATCTGCACCCGGCTTTGTTAGAATAAAAAACAAATGGCTAAAAATGGATGTAATTCAACACGAATACACACTTAGAATCGTCAGAAAAACCTACAGTATTCAATAGATTCCTACCCATTTCCTACAGTTTTATTTTCCCTTAAAGAAGTCACACGAATCTGTTTCTACTGTACGTGGGTTTATTATTATTATTATTACTATATATTTTTTTTAAATTATTATTGTTATTATTTTATTTTTT
Organism: Ictalurus punctatus; assembly: GCF_001660625.3. Taxonomy (NCBI): domain Eukaryota; kingdom Metazoa; phylum Chordata; class Actinopteri; order Siluriformes; family Ictaluridae; genus Ictalurus; species Ictalurus punctatus. Next base: position 13,541,789 of record NC_030427.2, on the reverse strand, counting down.
CTTAGATATTTCACGTTATTTTTCATACATTTGTCACATGTAAATATAGTGCCCCCCCCCCCCCCCCCTCCACACACACACACACACACACACACACAATTCATTTATTTTTGTAGGTTAACTCTTCTTTAATTCTTCACATTTCACAATTCATACTTTTTTTTTTTTTTTGCACGTTAATGTTTCACATGTATGGCATGTGGGGTCCCCCTTCCTCCCATGATTACTTTTTTTCACTTATTGATTTTTCAGGTGATTTTTTTTCACACAATGAACCTACTGGCACAAGTTTTTTCACGTGACTTATTTATCATCACATGATTTTTAAAAAGACACGATTCAGTTACATGTACATTTTTCACGTGGTTTTATTTTGCACTAATATTTTTTTTTCACGTGATCATGTTATTTATATAATCACATCTGGAAAAACTTGATCGCTTGTTAAATTGGTGTGATTTTATGCCAAACTAAATGCCAAATTATGCCAGTGTCTATCAGTGTTGAATTAACCCCAGCTGGACTTATATAACACTTGTAACAATAAATGTACCAATACTGTACTTTGCCTTGTCACTGGCGTGGTACCATCAAGGGTACACCTTTAATACTTTTAGTATGTATCATTCCTTAAGGACCATTGCTATACCATTAAAGCTTTACTAAAATATAATTATGCTACCGCACATGCACCTTCCCAGGTCTAACATACACATTAATGGTATAATACATGGACCCTTGATGGTACCACACCAATGATAAGGAACAATGCAGCTTGGTCACATTTATTTCTAAGAATGTACAGTGCTGAATAAATTCTCCATGATTCAGTTATGTTTTATTGTAACTAAATATCAGGTCATGCCAGTGCTGAATCAATACTGAATTAACACCAGCTGGACATATCTGAACACTCTGGGTGTTAATTCAACACTTAAATTCAGCAGTGTTGTTTTATTTAGTACTGTGTGTGTTATTAAACCCTGCTGTTTGTTCAGCACTGGGAATTTTGCTGTGTAATCGAGATATAAAAACATGAGTGCTTATGTTTCCTTTTTTTTCTCGTTGTATTCATTTAGTTTCAAGACGCAACAAAAGAAGCAGTAAAGTATTTGAATTTATTTTCTTTTAGCTTTCAGATAGTATGTGTTTTATTTAATTGTTTACATGAACAATTTCATTAAAACACACACTTTCAATTTTATATTTAAACTTTAGATTTGTTTTTATTTCCTAAATCTCAAGCTAGCGTATAATTCTAGACATTGTAATGTAAATTATATCGTCAAGGGCCTATTTTATGTGTGTTTATAGATTTTTCTTCATGGTTTTATTTTTATGACTAGCCATATTTTCTCAAAAAAATATCTTGTATTGGCTGATATTTTTTTCGTATTACAACTGATTAGGCTATAAAATTACAGATCAAGTACAGCCACCCTCTCCTCACATTAGGGATTAGATCAGTTTGTTTAGGTGAATTAGATCACTGTTATATAGAATATTTATACACTCAGCGTCCTCTTTAAGATTCCTGTTCTTGGCTGACAGGAGGGGAACCTGATGTGGTCTTCTGCTATTGTAGCCCATCCACCTCAAAGTTCACTGTGTTGTTTGCTCTGAGATGGTTTTCTACTCAACACAGTTGTAAAGAGTGTTTAGTTGTGTTACCGTATCCTTCCTGTTATATCGAACCAATCTGGTCATTTTCCTTTGACCTTTCTTATCAACAAGGTGTTTCTGCTTGCAGAACTACCACTCACTGATGTTTTTCACACCATTCTGTGTATACTGTCTACACAGAATGTCAGAAGACCAGAAATCTCAGTTTCTGAAAAACCCCAACCAGCCTGTCTGGCACCAACAACCATGCCACAGTCAAAGTCACATCAGCATTAACTGAAACATTTGACATGTATCTGCATGATATTGTGCATTGTGCTGTCACATGATTGATTATTTACTTGAATGTGCAGGTATACAAGGTGTTCCTATTAAAGTGGAACGTGAATTTACATTTTAAATTATCACTCATTATCTATTATGTTTGATGGATGGACTCATACTAGGCGTATCCGGGGATTTCTGCTATTGTTTGAATTGAAACTCGCCTATAGGAATTGATGTTTTTTGTTACTGCCAGTTATAGAAAAATGTGATTTGTAATAGGCCCCAAGTCAGCTTTGGAGAAAATAAAGCAATAGATTTCACAGCTGCCTGGTTATTGACTGACAAACTAAAATGTGTTCAGAAAGCGTTTGTGCTGTTGTTGTTTTTGTTTTTTCTTTTTCTTTTTATCTCTGTTCGCCTTTTAGCTGTAATGTACTCATGCATGTAATTTATTAGCAGAGGAAAGAAGGACTTTTTCATTTTCCATTGAATTTTTTAAACAGTTTGGCCTTTAATGGAAAGCCCATTAATAGAGTGGCGCAAGGATGATACACCAAAACCTGACTCAACACATTATTAATTTGTGCCCGTAAGCTATTTTATATTTTGTAAACACTCTCAACATGACAGCTTGTAAAAATGTCAGCTAATTAATAACCTCAGCTCGCACAACCTACAAAATCACATTTTTATTAAGATTTATAGCACTTTTAACAATGGACATTGTTCAAAAGCAGCTTTACAGAAATATATAAACTCAGGATATAGATTTTAAATATATGAATTTATCTCTAATTCCTAATTTATCCCTAATGAGCAAGCCAGAGGCGATGCAAAGAAAAACTCCCTGAGATGATATGAGGAAGAAACCTTGAGAGGAAGCGTCTGGGTGACCCCGGATAGTGTGATTAAAAATAAGTAAATCCCTTCTATAAAATCCTTGCTAATACTACATGGTCAAATAGTGCAATTGTGTAATCAGGAAAATTCATTACAGTTTTTACATGAAGTCTGTTTTGTTGATGGAGGCAACTGTTTGTGGCAATTGCAGTCCTAAAGCTATCATAGCATCTGTAGTCCTAACCATCACAGCATAACTGTTCATATGAATTGACGTCCAAAGCCATCTTTATGGTTTTTAAGTGGTACCATCCTCAGTAATCTCAATGAATTTTAGGTTGCACCATGTGGAGCCATCCTCAGTGGCCTCAGTAGCAGCAGGTGACTTCCAATTGATGAGAACTCCTGTCAGAAGTAGGGCAACAGGATGGATCAGGCAGGTCCAGAGAGCAGAAACAGTCAGGGTCACTGGTCTCTCAGGAGTATCATGTATAGCTCGACAGAAAGAAAGCAGGAAAGAGAGGGAGAGATTATTAGGTATGCTTATTGTCAAGTAATGGATTAAGGACAATGCACTTTATGTGAGTGCAAACAGGGACTCCAGCAAGACTAGCTATGACAGCATAACTGAAAGGGAGAGCCAAACGGTAACACAGACGTAAGGGACATCCCCTCAGTCTGAACAGACATGACACCTTGAATGTAATCCTACTTTGGCTGAATGAACAGCGTAATTGACGTTTATTTGGTGGATGATGTGCCAGTTTAGGAGCCTTTAGGCAACTGATTTAGAGAGGTGATAAATTAATGACTGGCATAAACTCTTGAAATGATGCCTAGGCTTGTTTGACAGAGCACACAGATTGATTTGTACTTTAAAAGTACATTTTACAGTTTACAGTGTAATGTTTTTGATATTTATTATTATCTCTAATATCAATATGTGTAAGGCAGTAAAGATATTTCACATTCAGAAATCAAAGTCAGCGGTTAATTCCTCTAAAACATTATATAAATATATATCCCTGCATTAAAGCATCTGGTGTCCTCTGACGTTTCCTTTCATGAAGTATTTATGAACATGACATAAACCCGGCTTGAACCTTTTGAACTACACCGTGAAACATACTGTCGCAGTCGAAATATCCTCATCCGAATATATTTTTTATGCTTTTCATGTACTTACTGAATGTACCTAATATAGCAAGATTTGATGTTCTAATAAGTATACATACATTATTGAACATAATCTAGTCCTGACTTCCGTGCAGTGTTGAGAAATTAAATGCACGTAATGGAACTGCGTATTTCAAACGCAAGAAAAAGTATATGTAATTCAGTTACCAAATGAAAAGTAATTGGATTACATCATTGTGAAAAATTACCATGAGCTCAGGGCTGCATTTAACCTGCCAAAAGAGAAAGATAACCCTGGGTGTTCAAGCAGCAAGAGAATATGTAAATAATAGAGATGAAAACGGTTTCTGGCTGTTAGCAGACATGATCACCGCTTGTGTGAAGGAATAAGAAACTCTGAGGTGTGGAGTTATAGGAACGTAATCAATGATGCGCTGGCGTGATGAAGTGGAGTTATTGTCTTACTGTTACCACACTGAAGTTAATTATTTTACAATAACTGCAAGTGTTTAGTTCCACCAATGTAAGCTGCCAAGGATTATCATTTTAAAAGAATTAAAAAATGGCACATCATACTTTTTATCCGGTAATAGTTACATTTAATGTTGTGGAAACAACTTATTTCCTGACAGCACTTACGTTATAGCAGATATAAGCAGTTGGGTTGAGTTACAGAGAAAACAGAAAGCACAAAAGCCTCCTGAAGACTTTCCTGTTTCTGAAAACCTCCTGATAATGTCCTGAAAGCATTACAAAGTGTTGACACTGAAGACTCCTTCCATATATGTTACATATGTTTCCTTTCAGAAAGTGTCACTGTATCAACAAGGATACTTGCTTTGATAAAAGTTTTTAATCCATTTATTATTAGGATTGTATTATGTTAAGACATCCACCGTGTTGGAACTAGAAAATTAATCAACACCTTCTAACCAATCAGAATCAAGAATTCAAAAGTGCCACAGTGTTAATATTTTCAAACAGGGCCACTTCTTTGTTCTAAATTTCCTGAATGTAATCAGAGAGGTTCTGCTCCTCTCTCACTTCTCAGGATGGAGTTTTGTATAGTGTGTTTGCTCAGGATCTATGTAAATAGAACAACTCTCCTGGGAGCTGGAGAGAAAAGTGAACTTTTTACAACCAATATGCATGAATAAAAAAGAAGGAGAACAGAATGTATTTTACAGAAACAAGACATTTAGGGTTTTACCTCCTACAGCTTTAGAAGGTTTTTTTAAAAGTTATTTTTGCACAAGCCATCTGTGTACTACGCTTAACTTTTACCACATCTGAAATAATCAATAAAGTACACTAGTCCCTAGATAGATAGACAGATCGATAGATAGATAGATAGATAGACAGAGAAAGAAAGAAAGAAAGAAAGAAAGAAAAAAGGAAATTGGGTACATATACACAGTACATAGGAAAGATTCAAGCAAATACAAAGTCTTTATAAAATAACATTATAAAATTCACAGAACATTACAAGAAATCAGTGAATCTTAGAAAAATATTTTTAATAAGCCTGTAGAATGAATAAAACAACATGATGTTCATTATTTTCCAATAACAGCACATCCTTAAGTGTTTTGTTCCTCTTATTCAGTACCACAGCAATTTACCAATGCTAATACCAGTGTCAAACTCTTTGGATATTTATAGATACATTTAATGTTGTGAAACGAGACAAGTTAGTTCTACAGATTAGTATCACTTATGTTATAGCCGCTATAAAGAGCCATTCCCTCATTTTCTCTTGAAGATTATAAGACAAAAAAATGTATCTTGTCATGTTACTGAGAATCAAAGCACAAATTCCTCAGTCCTGAGGACATTCCCGCTTTCGAAAATTTCAAGTTAAAATAAGTTTACCTGACACAAGAGACACAAGAGACAAGTAGAGTAAACACCGTCTCACCATTTCAACAAATACACATGTTTTTAGTTCATTTCCGTGGAGATTTCACTCCTGTGTAAGTTCTTGTGTTAGTTGTTACTACATAAATGATAACATATTAGGAAGAGCATATTAATTTAAAGCTGTGGTTTGTCTTGTAGCCATAAATAATTCAGAGCTGCTGTTATAGCAAATTAATCAACACTTTTTATCCAATTAGAATCGACATGGTATAAGCAGTCTACTGGAAATCTAGACTAGGATAAATCAGCAACATTTTAGTGAATGTTCATTGCTTGGAGCATTTCTGATGCAACAATGCATCAAAAAGTAGTTTGAAATTGTCTTTCAGCTCAGTTTTCTGTCATTTTGTCATAATTATATGCTCATTTGTTGACTTGGATCTGAAACTGAAAGATTGCATAACTTTGTACTGTATGACTCACTCAGTGATCAATCATTTCTCCTCTTTTCTAATCTAATGATTGCTTTTGGATTGCTTGATTTTGACTGTATATATTTTTAGCTCATTAATTCATGACACTTACCTAACGCGAACTGCTCATGGCTCAGTGAATAAGGATTATTTCATTCACTGCTTTTTGCTGTTTATTCCATTATAGTCCATTAATTTCTGATGCAATACAGTGAGCCTTGTTTTCTGGATAAACACGACTCAGCTAACAGCCAGAAAAAATCATCCATTGTTAGGCTAAAGTGCTGCATAAATTTGCATCTATTTGCATAGTATTGTTGCTCGAAGTATACATATTTGTGTTCACCTTCTAAACCTCTGTGTGAAATGTGAACCACTTCACATTTCTTCTAACTTCTACATTTTTCATCGAAGTGCACTTTAGTTTCTTTCTTATGTATTTACATAAAATAAGGTACAGCAAATTTCTACATGTGCATTATGTACAAATGAAATACAATGTAGAACCCTATAACAACAGATCATCAAAAATAGGCTGGGGGGGGGTCTTTTTCAAAGATATATATATATATATATATATATATATATATATATATATATATATATATATATATAAGCTTGGGACATTACACCTCCGCATCAGCAGAGGTCTGTCTCCCCTGGAATCTAATGTATTACATCCAGGTTATTGCCTGTTAATAGAGTATATGAGGCCAACGCTGAGACATCTTGCTAAGCTTAGTGTCTGTGTAAGTTCTGTGATTGTTATCCCTGTGTTTTGACCTTTGCTATGATTCTTGAATACTATCCGGATTTGCCCATTGGTTTGGATATTCAGGTTATATTCTGTGTTTGACCATGCGATCGCTTCACCGTTGAGTTTTGAATTGTGTACTGGATTTGTTAATAAACTTCCTGGACATGAATCCTGCATCCATGTTTCCCAGGGTCATAGGCTAGTCTGCGGACCTAGTTTAAAAATGATCAACAGCAATCAAGATCTTCTTTTTAAGCAAATAATCTGAATTAAATGTAATTAGTACATTTCTGCAAACAAAGGGAAAGTGCAAGTGCAGGCAGTGTATCTACAATGTACAGAACAATTTCTGATTTTAAGATGGATTATAAAGATTGGGAGAAGGAAAGGAGGATTATGGAGTGGATAATGGCTGATTGCAGAAACGGCAAAGAAATTCATGTACAAAACAGTAACTTTGTTTCCCATGCAAAAGAAGCAAAATGCATTTCCTCTTTCCAATGCCCGAACTGTCGGAGCTAGTTTCGTGTGATTTTATATGCTTTTTGAGATATAGTTGGGCTGGAAATTTTGTTGAGACCTGGAAACCCTGTCCATCCTCTCTCAAATCCTGTATATTACAATGGTAAAATGGTCATAAGTTTCCCTTAACTTCTTAGAAACAAAAAGTGGTCAGACTGAATGCAAATGTAATCTGCCTGACAAAAAAAAAAAAAATTCACATAGTGTAAAAGATACATTCACTTCTGGTATCTCATATTTTTATTTGACGGCGTCTAGGCAAACTTTGACTTGCCATTTATGAACCAAAGCCATGTGAGAATAAATTGAAATCGAAATGGAAGTCATTAAGTAGCATTTGTCACTATTCATTAAGTAGCATTCACTCCAAACTACTGTTTAGCTATATGTTGGATGGTGCACATCTTCAGAATAAAAATTCAGCTAGCTAGCTACTGTTACCAAAGTATGAGTTCCCTCTGAAATGACGCAACATCCTGTCCAACTGTAATCACCTGGCTTTTGCTTTGCATTGGAGATAGGTGTGAAATAAAATCTGGTGTGTCCTCTATTTTATCCTTGTAGCTAAGATGCAGGCCACCAAACATGAGCTAATTGGCTATTTCTACATTAAGAAGATAATTGTGTACATTTTATTTTTTGGCTAAACTTTTACTTTAACTGCTGGTAAGTCACTTTGGATGCAAAAAATCTGCCAAATGAATGTATGTCTCTGTTTACGTAAATGTAGTAATGATCCAGATGTTCACTGTAAAATTCCCTAAAGGCAGTTCTGTTTTTATCACCACTGAGGTGACACAGATGGAGGAAGTGTGAGTTGGGATGAGAGAGAGAGAGTGAGAGAGAGATTCAAAAGAAGAAGGATGGAGTTGTAGTGTCAGAATTGTGATGTAATTGCTATTCTGTTTGAAGCCCAGTGGTTTTGTATGAGATGACGCCATTAACACATCGTCCATCAACACTGCTACGGCCTTCATCATTCACCCGCAGCCTCAGGCGTTTCCCTCATTACGGCTCGGCTTTACTCATGCAGGCCTGAATGGGATATAAAGGGAAACGAGCAGGAGTGCGGCTGAATTGCTAAGAGTTTGTTGATTGTTAGTAATGCAAAGATTTAAGACCGTTGCAGCCCTTATCTGGCAAAAATAAGTGGTGCATTTACAGCCAGCAGCACATGCTGTCATTAAATAATCACAGAGCCAACCATTTATTTCCTCGTATCAATCAGAAGAGGCTTTCACTGCGATGTCCTGACTAGAGCCAAGAAAATACATTGCTACGGTTTTCACACTCCTGAATCAGACTCTTTCCTTGGCTCTTGATGACCTAATAAAGCCAAAAGCATTCAACAACCTGTCAAAAAAAAGTAAAAACCGTGCCAAATCATCTAGGAACACAGCGACAGCATTTTCTCCAAAGTATTAATACATGTTTTGTCGTACTCATTAATGCTGATACTGAAATGAGTGCTTATTATTAGTAGTAGTATTCATAGTAAGCAATCTGAGCCTCATGGAACATTTTATTTGTACACTCTGTTTGGGATGTTATGGTGTTTAATTAGTATCTGTAATAGCGAGCGTGAGGGCGGTCGACCTGAGAGCACAGAGTATTAGCGAGCATAGTCATTAACGAGCGCACATCTGTCAGTGCTTGCAGAATTGATGTGCTCTCACTTGTGATAGTGACTCTTATATCAAAAATAACGTCTTATCACACCATTGCAACACTTAAATGCTTGAAATCATGAAACTGCAACATTTTGTGAAACTTGTTTCTCGACGAGTGTTGGAAATGAAACATTTATACGCTTGGAAAGCACATAAAATAATGCGTCTTACTTTATTTAGCAAAAGAAAAAACATCTCTCTTTTATTGCAGTATGTCTATAAAGCAGTCTGTATTGATGTTCTGTGTACTGTGTAATGTGTGTACTGATTCATACTGTCTTTCCTGCTTTACTGTTTTTTTTTTTTATTATTCTTGCATTTAGCTGTCAAACTTTGTATTTACTTGCACACATGTCTCTCAAGTTCTCACGAAGTGCACCACTGATCACATTATGACTATACAGTATCTGCCTGTTTTTGATGACATGGACTAATACAATGCATCAATGCAATTCATATGCAGTGAACATATTAGTTTTCAATGCTTTATAGTTTATGTGTGACCTGATTGACCTCTGGCCCCTGGTCCTGCCACACCAACCATCAAACAAACCACCTCAAGAAATAAGCTCTTGGGATAAGCGTTGTCCTTTGTGCTGAGAAAAGGGAAGCTGCTAAAACTCCATAGCATTCACTGACCTTAGAGTAGCACCTATATGGGTGATGCAGTAAGATTGCTGATTCAGCGCTCTCTATATACAGTATGGATGTGAAAGGCAGAAAATCAATTCCTTCTTTCTAAACACACGCAGCAAAATCTCCAGGGAGAAATGAAGCCTTATAGTGTTTGTTTGTCCACACGATATTAAATGAACATGTAGGCATTAGTGCAGCACTAGGAGATTAGCTGGGTTTGACTTCAGCATGGAAAAATATCAAACGCAGCACACGGCAAACTTGCCTCTTATTAGTATCAGTCTTGACATTTGTTCAACTTCAAGTTCTCAGAAAAAATAGTGTTTTACCTTTTACTGTGAATACTTCTCTTGTTTAAAATCAAACACACTCTGTACATCAAATACATGGTATCTTTTTTCCAGCACAAACTCATTGATGTTATATATTGATGTTAAAACATTCATAGGTAAAAAAAACTCCAAACAACCAAACAGTCCAACGTCCTCATTTTTCTAAAATGTATGTTATGGGGACATTTTCTTAATTTCTTAATTCGTGTCAGTGCTGATGACACGTTCCACTCGTCCTCATTTTCTCCAAAGACTATTGCTAGCACTTGTCCCAAGTCACCTATAGTTGTATCAGTATCCGTATTATTGCTTATAGTGACACACACTATTTAATGTGGGGCAAAGTCTTAACGTTTAAAAATATATATTTGTAAATTAAGTTGTAAATATCTATTATTAGCTCTTTCAGAAGGAAGAATTATTGTGATTATTGATGTAGAGACAATTTTTAAAAAAAAATGTTTTGGTGCATTTGGGTAACTAGAGCTCATTTTTGTACTGAATATGCTTTTAGTAGTTTTAGTAGGCTATTGTATGTTTGGTCATTTATTGTGATAGTTTTTCCATTTTCTTTGCATATTTGCATCCTTGCATACATTTATCCAACTCTCAACGCAAACTTTGAGTCAACAGGTTTTCCATTGGCAAAATAAGTACTTATGGTAACTTAAATACACTACAGATGTGCTAAAATAACTGCTCAACTGCTTATAACAATAAATATGATTAAAGTGCTAGACAAATTAAGTTGTATTGAATCAAATTGGCCTACAGAGGCTATTCAATCCCTGATGGATATCTCTTGCAGCACTTTGCATTTGTAATGTCTGTGCAAATGACGTCTCTGAAAGCAGTTTCAGATTAAACGTATTGACTAATCAATAGAGAAGATAGGAGATGGTTTACTCTTGCAGACAAATCGAGTGTTTGGAGATAAATACATCATTGCATTCATTTTCGCAATTTTCTGTGGTTTTGAGTATTCGTATTGTGCCTCTGAAGACAAAAAACTGCATGAAGATAAACCTCTGTAATGATCATCTCTCTGAGGACCAGATTTGTTTGTTACATTTATTTTTTTATTTAAAAAAGCATTAAAAATCAGTAACAGTTAAACTCATCAAAGTGAGAAGTGTAGTATATTATAGAGAACGTGCACAATATTATACAAGTTGTGTTGGAACAATAATGTTGACTGTTTAAAAGCTATTGAATTGCTTTCAGAATAAAAATTCATTAAAACAGAAAGATATACATTTGCAAACATGCCTTTAGTGAAAACTAGAAAGAGCTACTTTAATGCCATTTATACAGACATATTTTTAAATATTTATATAAATTAATTTATTTAGCCTGATCACTATGTTACACTGAGTTTAGAAATCAAACAGCGACTGAAGAAGGCGTCACATCACTTCCGTCCTTAAAAGTCCTTCATTGACTGCCTTTGACTTTTAGAAGGATACCAGAGGTGCCGACATTATAGATAAATACACACTTTATGACCATTAAAGCACCAAAGTACTTCTTAGTGTATTTAAAGGGGTCATATGTTATTTATTTATTTATTTATTTTTATTACTACTACTACTACTACTACTACTACTACTACTGTCTGTGTTCACACAGGTTTCCTTCAGGTTCTTCAGTTTCCTCCCACCTCCAAAAATAAAAGCACCCCTCTCTGTATTTCTCTATATGTTTATATTAACCAGACCTGTTATTCTCAAGGCACTTATGTTATATCAAAGTCTTTCTCAGTAACAATCAGCCCTGATATGACATCACTGAGATGGAACAAGAGAAATGCTGAGGTCAAGCTACAGAATGATGATGTCATGACTTTGTGTATATGTGTGTTTGCATGAAAGAGAAATGTCTTCATTAATGTGTTTCACCATTGCTTTCTGGTTTTCCTGTAATTTAAGAAATGGCCTAAGGCGACCTTTCTGCTGCAGTGTGCTGCAAATTCAAAACAGTGAAACGAGAGAGAGAAGGAAGGACAAAGAGTGACGAGAGAGAGAGAGAGAGAGAGAGAGAGAGAGAGAGAGAGAGAGAGAGCTTGTGTGTGGTTGTGTGTGTAGTTTATTTTAAGCTAGGTCCATATTATACCCATATACTTTATATATCCATATAACTCATATCTGAGTTATATCCAATTATATCTTATATCTTATATCTATAGCTTTATCTAACTTTATCTCACCAGATGTCACACAGGGACAGAGAAACAGAGACAATGAAATGGAAAAAAGGAAAGCATGGGTGTGTACTACCTGTTAAATTGTATATCATCTGACCTTTCACTCAACTGCATTACAGAGAAACAGAGAGGGATCATCTTTCATAGGCACCTGCAGCATCTCACATTTTAACCTCTTGGCTTATTATTCAGTTTTTTACCTTAAACCATGTTATTCAGTACCTAAAGTGAAACTGTATAGTGAGGAATGTAGTCACAGTGACAGGTTCTGGGAGTTTAATCATCATCCTTAATGCTTACTATGATGTTAGGAAATAGTAACATTATCATGTTGCCTCTCCTGTCGAAGTCTGAGAGAGAAAGGGTCTATTTGAGCTGCAGGCTCTCATTGATTTCCCATTAAAGGATTAAAGCATGCACTGCATATAGAACTGCACTTTCTTCTTTCTCTGTTTTCTGTTCTCCCCCAACATGATGCATGTTCCTTTATTTCTCTTCCTCCTGCAGGCTCTGCGGTCCTCTCAGGCTCTCTCTGAAGTTAACAAGGACGTTCAGAGAGAACTGAAGCCAGACTTCATGGATTGGATTTCTGAATGCATGCTGCATCACGGCATTGGTGTGTTCTGCATTGGAAAGCTGCTCGACCGTCCAGTAAGTTCTGCAGCACTCGGTTTCATTTTGAGATCCAGGTCTTTGTCATCCACCTCACCTTTCTGATCCCTGGGGGACCGACACACTGCAGAGATGATAGAAGCACAGAGAACATAGTAGATGGGACGATTATGTATTGAATAAATCGAGGTTTTAGAACCACAACATGTAAGCAAGATGTTGATGAAACATAACATGGCCTTAAAAGGCAAATAACTGACAAGGTCACCATGGCCTTAAGCACAGTATTTTTTAATATAGTGCCTACATTTTATGAAGTGACTCAGTGGGTCAGAGAGAGAAGTCTAGAGACTGGAGCAATGACACTCTCTAAGTAATTCCACGACTGGCAGCTGTGGTGAGCAGGTCCATGGCGATATGATCTCCAAAGTGTCATGTCTGTATCTCCTCACGGTGCTGTGCTGGGCCAGCGCTCTGTGGTACCTCAGCGGCACCCGGCCCTCCACCTCCTACATCGGCCACATGTCTATCCCTGTTCGCAGGCAGCCTCCAAGATTGTCGAAAAATGTCACATTCAGCAACATCCGGACACGCATGCTGAATCCACACGCATTCCAGTTCTTAATCAATGAGCCGAAGAAATGCGAAGGCAACCCACCCTTTCTGCTCATCCTCATCAGCACCAACCACAAGGAGTTCGACGCCAGGCAGGCCATACGTGAGACATGGGGAGACGAGAGCACATACAGTGAGGCTCGTATCATCACGCTCTTTCTGCTCGGTCATAACCCTGAGCCGGTCCTCAATCAGATGGTGGAGCAGGAGAGCCAGATCTTCCATGACATCATCGTCGAGGACTTTGAGGATTCTTACCAAAACCTTACACTGAAGACGCTGATGGGAATGCGCTGGGTGGCCTCGTACTGCCCTGACACCAAGTACGTCATGAAGACTGACAGCGACATATTTGTCAACATGGACAACCTTGTGTTGAACCTGCTAAGACCCAACTCACAGCCCAGGCAACGGTTCTTCACGGGTCATGTTATAAACGGAGGGCCTATCCGAGACACTCGTAGTAAGTGGTACATGTCCAGAGATTTGTACCCTGAGAACAAGTACCCCCCTTTCTGTTCCGGGACAGGGTATGTGTTCTCTGGTGACATGGCAGAGTTGATCTATAAGACTTCCCTCCATACGCACCTCATTCACTTGGAAGACGTGTATGTTGGGATGTGTCTGCGCAAGCTTGGGGTGCACCCTATCCAGAACAGTGGCTTTAACCACTGGAAGATGAGCTACAGCCTCTGCCGCTACCGCAGAGTCGTGACCGTGCACCAGATCTCACCAGAGGAAATGCACAGGATTTGGAATGACATGTCTAGTAAGAAACATCTCAAGTGCTAACATCTTTTACATCACCATCTATAATCTGGGAGGAGGTTCTACTAGCGTTTCAGTTCTACAGGAACCAACTGTGGGTCTGAATCTTGTACTTTATCAAGGTGGAGCATTGGTGGTTTAGGGGTTACGCCTCTAAGTTCGTAATCCCAGGATTTCCAGAAAACTCTGATTGGAGCCTTGAGCAAGGCTCTTAACCCAGCTTGGAATGTATCCTTTTTCAATTGTAAATCGCTTTCAAAAAACATATTTGCCAAATTAACTAACATAAATTAATTATGTAGAAAAGGTATACAGATATTAAGATATAGGATCGGCTATACCTTGCCTGTCCGTATAACCAATATCCTGTTGAATATGCAAGGCAAATTTCTTGTCACTATTTAGACCCATGTATAGCCTGAGATGCTGATGAGTATTATGGCTTAAACTGGAGCCAAGATTGAATGTCATTTTTAATTCCTGACCTTTTATTCATAATTCCTGATTCAGAGATAGACAAAATCTCTGCCATGGACTGAATAGAAAATCTTTTCACTACAGCTGTACTTTTACCTGGTCTTGGTGTTTTTCTCTGGCTGAAAGTACTGAAAAGATAAGTATTGTTGCACCAGGCACAGATCAATGCACACTATCACCATTATCTTACATTGTACAACTTTGCTAATCTGCGACTGTGCAAATAAATATACACCAGCAAGGATGGGAACATAGGGGATACTGTGTTAGAACTTAATACCAGCTCTGTCAGATTAACTGCATTAACAACATTTTTCTTTATACCTAGATGCACTGAGATGTAATCGCTTTTTAGATGTCCCACAGAGACATGGTTAAGCATCTTTCAGCGGCCCGTTGAACGGAAAGAGCACAATGCACAGCAAGAGTAAGCAGAATCTAAACAATAGCAGGGGTGGACAAATAATAAATGAATAAATTGTTTGGCTTAGCCGAGCCACATCATGCTCCCCAGTCCTACGTTCAGTTGCCTGGAAACTTAACTGACTAGCATAACAAAAGTCATAGCATACTATAATAACATATTGGCAATCTAATTTGCTAGTTAAGTGCATTAATACAGACAAGAGTATATGGTTATTATCCTCTTCTAACAATTTGCAATGTACCTCATGGTCTTTGAATTTCTGCAGGTGTGGAATGGCCAGATCCCATTGCAAATAATACTTCAGGTGGTATTCCTTTATTGCACACTGATGGGTTTTGTTGTGGTTTGATTATGGGTAAAACAAGCTTTTAATCGCATTGTGTGAGATAGAATTTGTGAGATAAAAAGTCGCAATTGTGAAATATTAACTGGCAATGGCAAGAGGTAAAGTCACAACTGGTTTGGTATTTTCTCTGTTTCCTGATTCTGAAAAGAGTTGTTTGTTATCCATAAACATTAATAAACCCAGCTAGTAAAAACATTTTACAATGAGCTAGATCAGCTAATGTGTGTAGTGCAGTAGCTGGTGGGATATATATATATATATATATATATATATATATATATATATATATATATATATATATATATATATATATATATATATTCAGTACACTGTATATTGTACTATTGTTCCAACATAGTACAATTATACTATTGTACTATGTTGGAACGTACAATGGCTTTAAATTCTCACGTTACAATTAAGAAATATAACATATACACTTTTGGTAGTAAAAGATTTTTTCTTATATGTAATGCATTTCAAGTCATTGAATTACAATTTGAGGCTAGATTTCAGTCAGGTTTAAAATAGATATTAACTACAGTTGTTCATTTTGTAATGTAATGAGGTTTACATGACAAATTTATATTGTCATGTAAACCTCATTACAAAATGAACAGCTGTAGTTGATATCTACTTTAAACCTGCCTGAAATCTGTGCATGATCTTTAGATTTCTTTAGTCTTATTAATTATACAATATCAATTAAATACTCATTAAATGTCCTCCCAGCCAGATAATTTGACTGAAATTGAAAGCTTGTTGTAAGTGGTGGGGAAACGCATCATGTTTAAACTACTTGCCAAATTAAAAATTTTAGTTTTGCAATTGTCTACATACAAGAGTTTTTCTCTTTTCTGATTGCACTACTGGTAAACTAATAGCGAGGACATAAAATATACTTGCACAGTGATTCATCCACCCCTGTGTTCTTGTTATCTTGCTGTTGCAGGAAATCATGTTGTGTGCAAAACTGAGACGCTAACAATGTCTTTCTCTTCAAATATTAAATATGATCTTAGTGCATCCAGGTGTTAATCTTCCTAATGAGTGGAGCCTCAGACACTCACTTTCAGTTGGCTCTTTCATCCTCATATAAAAAGTATGAGACCACAAAGTATTCATCTAGACATTATAGATGTGTATTTTTGCGAGCAGCTTTGCAAAGTAGTAGAGCTCAGTAGTGAACCTAAATTAAACTATTAAACACATTAATGCCAAAATAGGCATCATTTTAAACAACGTAATACAGAGATCATATGGATATCAACATCACAACTGATACACACAAATAGCGAAGGCACGTACAATAAAATCTTTAAGTAATATATAAGTAATAAATACTGTATATCCTACAGAGCATAGAGATGCACAAGTTCTGCTGCTAATTCAGTAAATACGCCTCCAAGCTTCTATAATATGCAAACGATTATCTAAAGGTTTTAACACCATACCTGATAATATCACCAACACACAAACTTTTAGACTTTTATAAGTGTTTTCTCAATGCAATTAAGGAAGACCGTTTGTGATCGTATGCACTAAATATTAAATATTAAACCCACAATCAGAGATTTGAAGAGTACACTTTTGCTTCACATTATACAATGATGATGTACACATAAGTACACAAAGGTAATAAAGGTATAATGCTGGGACTGAAGAACCAACAACCAGAACAAGTATTTTCCATTTTTTTCTGGACAATTCTTTCTGTGTTATACAATGTATTCAAAATCTGAAGAGTGATCTCTGACCGTGGCTTTCAGGCTATGAGCTATAAGCTGATGGCTGGGTAGTAGGAAGTGGGACTGGTCTATCAGTACATCATGGTGATACACAAGTTGTATGATAAATACCACTTTTATTTTTTAAATGCTACTGATTGTGCACTTTAAAGAAAAACACACAGGAAATGACTCCTTGTCATTGCATCTCTGGAGGTTTAATTAAACATATCCTTCATTTTTTTTTAAATAAACGCCTTGATGATTCCTTTTGCGTCTGTCCTATTTTCTATGGTCCGTGACATTATCTTTATCATGTCTTGCCTAGGACACTGTTCCTATTGGCCACATATTCAGTGGCAAGATTTCTGTTTAAAAGTGTCGAAAAGAAATAGCTCTTGTATGGTATAGAGTAGTAGATGATATAGATATGATATACTTTACTACATTACAGTAGAAAAAATGTATATTACATAGCACAGTTGGTATAGTAAAGCATAAAGAGGTGTATTATAGGATAGTATACTGTAGTATGGAACAGTACTGTACAGTACAGCAGAAAAAATAGGTATCTTGACATCCTATATATATATATATATATATATATATATATATATATATATATATATATATATATATATATATATATATATATAGTAGATAGTTATATAGATAGATGGATAGATAGATAGATAGATAGATAGATAGATAGATAGATAGATACAGATATAGATATAAATATATTCCAATATATTGGAAATGAAAGACTCAAATCTCAACTCTGGAGCATGATCAAATAAAATTAAGTGCACTGCTGTGTTGGTCTTGACCTCTATAATGTACGTGGTGCATTTGGTGAAAATTGGAGAACATTGAATTTTTCACCCAAAAAACCCCACAAAGGCTATTTTTTGGCTCAAAAATTGTATGTGACGACTAACACAGGAGTGCACATATTTTTGTTTCACCATGCTCCAAAGCTGATATAGGACAGGACAGGGAAGTAGACAAAACAGTTATATAGTATAGTGTAGTATAGTACGGTTTAGTAGATTAAATTGATATATACAATAAAATGTAAGTAAATTAGTATAGTGTAATTCAGTAAAGCATGGTGTAGCACAGTATAGTATGGTAAAGTAGTAAAATAACTGATATTGTAGATAAAATTAGTATAGTACAGTATGGTATGATATAGTATAATATGGAATAGCATAGTGTAGTGTACTAGACAAAATATGTACAATATACTTTACAATATAATTTAGTAACAGTATGGTGTGGTATAGTGTAGTTATAGGATAGGACAGAACAAAACAGTACAGTACAGTATCGTATAGCAGATCACATAGATATTTCACCATTCAAAACCATGCATTTCATATGTACTTCAACTGGTGTGGACAACTGATGAGGCAAAAGATAAGATTACTTAAAGATGAAGTTGTTTAACAAGAAGTTGTTTATTAATCGCCCAGTTCATTTGCATGTGAATTCAAAGTTATTGAAGCTACAGTAAATGTGCATATGCATTTTACTCCCTGGATTGCCCAATTAAACAAATGGCATTCCATTTAAAAAAAAAAAAAAAAAAGGTTTTAAAAAGTTAGTGGTAGTTTCACTAACTTAAAAAAAAAAATCTTGGTCACAATTGTAACTGGTGGGACAGTGAAATAGGTCAGTAAGAAATTATCAGTTGCTCAATAAGACCTATTATAAAATTGCAAACAATATAGAAACATATTTTTTCCCATAGCTTGGACAATATTCGTTCAGTGTTCTGAAGATGGAAAATGTCAAACTGCATTTGCAATAGGCAGTAATTTCTGCCGTTGTAAAATTAATGTTACAAAGCATTCATTTATTTTTTGATCTACAGTTAAATAAAAGTTAAATTGGAAAATTAAATGGTAGGCTATAAAAATGAACCTATTTCTGGACATTGCTTGATCTAAACATTCTACATAACGAATAAAAATCAAACATGACACTTGTGAATAAACAATTTTATATATTAAATTCAAAAATATATAATATAGTTGTCTTGAATATCTCTGCAGCTTATCAAAAATATAAATGTGGCGTCCATCAACTGAAAGCACGCGGTCAGAGTTCAAATTTAAAGTAGCATTTTTGTATTTAGTTACTTCTGATTCTGAATAAATAAGCATTATGTCATCAAATCACAAGTCTGTTTAGATTTGATGGTCAGAAGACGTACTATATGTACATATATATCACTTTTATATATGCAAATTATTAAATCCTTAAAATAAAAAGACAGCTAAATAGTTGGAAAAAAACATTAGTTCATTTAAAAAAAAGTTAGTTGAGCTGAGGCTCAAACCTCAGTGACTGGTATAGCAAACCTGCATGTAACAGCTGCACTATCCTAGCACACATACCAATACCACCATAAGAACCTATATTACAAGACTCGATCACGCTCACGTTATATTTTACATAATCTAGTAATTAGAAACTTGTTTAAATTAGGTTTATCATAAGTTATTTTTAAGTATTTTTTACGTGAAAAATTTGACCACACATTCTATATTCATTGTACTGTGTTCAGGTGCAGCATGTTGTTCCATGCGCCCCCTGGTGGTTATTGTGTGAAGCACAGCAAATGAATTTAAATTCTTGGAATCGTGCTTGCTCCGTGATCACACGTGACGAATCGCGTGATACCGCGTGAAAAAGCGTGCATTCTTAAAGTTCACATCTTTATGGTGTAGTAGTTAAAATAGGTATGCTATAGTAGATAAAATACATATTGTATAGTATAGTATATAAAATAGGTAATATACTTTACTGTAGTAGAGCAGATAAAATTGTTATAGCATAGTATAGTATAGTATAGTACAGTAAAGTATAGTATAGTAAAGTATAGTATAGTATAATATGGTATAGTAAAGTATAGTACAGTATAATATAGTATAGTAAAGTATAGTATAGTGTAGTGTAGTATGGCAGATCAAATAGGTATATCTCTATTGTGTTAAAAACTCACCTTAAGACAGACACAGAAACTCTTTCCTTCATTCGTTAATTGCTTTATTGCCATACAGAGTAGACAGTAGATAAAATAGGGATTGTATAGTATAGTAGATAAAAAAATACAACTCCAATTCTAAAAAAGTTGGGATGCTGTGTAAAATGTAAATAAATGTAAATAAAAACAGAATGCAATGTTTGCAAATCTCATAAACCCATGTTATTCACAATAGAACATAGAAAACATATCAAAAGTTTAAACTGAGTAAATGTCCCATTTTAAGGAAAAAATAAGGTCATTTTGAATTTGATGGACACATCACGTCTCAAAAAGTTGGGACAGGGGCAACAAAAGCCTGGAAAAGTAAGTGTCACTAAAAAGAAACAGCTGGAGGAAAATTTTGCAACTAAATTGGTTAATTGGCAATAGGTCAGTAACATGACTGGGTATAAATGAGCTTGTGCTGGAACACATGAAATACCTAAACTGCCTAGGGGTTTGTTGAGTGTACACTACCTGGACGGGGCAGAAAAAGGAAGCTATCAATGGCTGCAACCAGATTTCTGAGAAGGCAGGTTGTGAAAAACCCTAGTGTGACTGTGAAAGACCTGCAGCAAGACTTGGTGGCAACAGGCACTGAGGTCTCAGTGAACACAGTAAGGTGTGTACTAAACGCAGAAGGTTTCCATGCTAGAAATCTAAGAAATAGACCACTACTGACCCAAAAGCACAAGAAAGTTCAGCTCAAAATCATATAAATAAGTCGCAGAAGTTTTGGGATTCTCTTCTGTGGAGCGATGAAGCAAAACAGGAACTTTTTGGTACGATGGATCAGCAGTATGTCTTGAGGAAGAAGAATGAAGAAAGAACTCTCTGTCCACAGTTAAGCATGGTAGTGACTCGGTGGTGCTCTGGGGCTGCTTTTCATCCTCTGGCACTGGAAACCTGCAGCACGTGCAAGGCAATATGGATTCATTGAAGTATCAGGAAATCCTAGGAGAAAACATCATGCCATCTGTGAGGAAGGTGAAGCTTGGGCGTCAATGATCACAAGCAAACCTCAAATTCCACCAAGGCTTGTTTGCAGAAGAAGTCCTGGAAGATTGTACAGGGCCATCACAGTCACCTGACTTGAACCGCATAGAAAATCTCTGGTGGGATTTCAAGAAGGAGGTTGCAGCATGCAAACCCAAGAACATTACTGAATACTTGCCCATCTGGAATATTCATGTACTTCACAATCACCCTTTCCTGAAGTAATTTTAAACTGTGCATTGCACTTTTAGTTGAAAAATGAACATGTGGTGTTTTGCTCATTTGAAATGAGTTAGGAAGTGAGTTAGCACATTTTACCAAGTGTGATCAAGTCTGTACATGTTTTTACACATACAAACCTTTAAAATTAGTGGCTGAGAAAGTAATATAGAGGCAGCAAAACAAAATTCAGCTTTTTTTTTTTTTTTTTTTTAGATATTTACATAAAAGGAAAAGGACAAACTGTAGCTTGCTAGGTATCTTAACATTTTTAGTTTCTCAAAACAGTGATGCTCTTTAAAGAACTGGGGCCTTATCCCGCCAGCAGGACGGCCAGATTGATGGGGTTTAAATAGATTCTTTCTCTGATACCCATATATTACTGCATAATAAGCACAGGGTTCGTTTTTACTCCGTACCTCTGAATAAGGCACTAATCAGAGCTTTGTTTCTGTTTTACAATAAACAGATATGTATCTATGCCATAGATCTATAATGACATCACGATTTGTACACTCTGGCCTCCTACACTGTAAATTCCCGGCCGCTCTGCTCGTGCTCGAGTAGCGAATGGCGATCAGGCTGCATGTGTGCTCGTCCGGTTCTGGAGGTTTGAGATGAAGATCGAGAGATCTGGCTGAGTCTGGAGTGACTGCGGTGAAGGTTTCGAGGGCTGCATCGCCTCTCGTCCAACCCCACATGAGTGCTGACCTGAGACGACTTCAGACTGCACATGCGTCCGTGAGCTCTCAATTCATATTGATCCACTGACGTCTTCTTATAGCTGAAAGAAAGCAGCGAAAATATACTCACAGTGATGTCATAGGGCCAAAAAAGAATTCACAAATTCTCACAAAGGAAATAGCAAAGGACGTGCTGGGATAAACAAAAAGGAGTTTCCATAAAAGTTGCACTCTATTTTTTTAAATAATACTCACTCTCTGGTACTAAACTAAAATTCACACATAAGCTAAGTGTATGTGT
The DNA here is from genome assembly GCF_001660625.3 of Ictalurus punctatus. Lineage (NCBI taxonomy): Eukaryota > Metazoa > Chordata > Actinopteri > Siluriformes > Ictaluridae > Ictalurus > Ictalurus punctatus. Next base: position 13,519,261 of record NC_030427.2, on the reverse strand, counting down.
AACATATGCAACATTCAATGCAATCCTTTTTCTATTCTCTACACATAATGCTTTGTATTTATCAAAAATATTTAATGCCAATACTTTAGGAGAACATAATATACAAATGAAACATGCAGCTTGATACTGCAATGACTCAAAGATTTTTGGTGTGAATTAGCCTGAAGGTCACGGCTGAGAGTGCCATTAAATGAATCATTAAAGCCGAAGCCTCCTCACCAGCGCAGCAGTAAAGAGGAGAGCAGCACAGAGACAGAGGAGGCAGCCATGGCAGCTGAACCCATCCACGGCTGGAGCACCAAACCCAGAGGCATAAACACACCTGAACACATACACACACACAAACCCTAACACATCAGTATGCACATTAATACTTTATGAACACATCTCCAAAATACATGAGTGCTTAGACAGTGAACAAAAATTCCTAACAAACAGTAAAAAAGTATTTATGAGCTGGGGGGACAATGTTCAATTCCTGATCATGAAAAATCAAAATAGAAAATCAATTTTTAAGTTTTAGTATAACAGAAAAATCCAGCAGCAACAAAATGTAACCAGGGAAATATATAAACAGTTTAGACACTCTTAAAATAAAATGAGACAAAAAAAAAAATTCAATTTATAGAAACAATGATACTTCCTTATTAAATTCAGGTAGCATTTGTTAAAATATTAATAGTGGGGGAAAAAACCTCAAGGGAATTATTTTGATTTGGGGTATATTGTAAAGTAAATAAGTTTAATTTTCTTTCTCTGAAGCACAATTAAAAATTAAAGAATTACAGTAATTTAACTTATTCAGCAAAACCTTTTTAAAAATATTGACAAATTATTACAGTATAGAATCATACACACTAGAGAGCAAATTGGTAGCAAAAATCTTAGCAAGTTGTGATTTGTGAAGTTTTTCAAAATGTAAAATGTGTGTGTGTGTGTGTGTGTGTGTGTGTGTGTGTCTGTCTCTCTCTCTCTCTCTCACCGGCTGCGATCGGTATCCCAAGCAGGTTATAAATAAGAGCAAACACAAAGTTGATTCGGATTCTCCGCACCGTCTTTTTGGACAGCTCGATGCTGGCCACCACGTCCAGTAGATCATTCTGTCAAAAGTTTAAAAAATAAAATAAAAAATTTAAAAAGTAAAAAAGCAAATGCCACATGCAACTGCGATCTTATAATATGAACGTGATGAATTATTGGAGAAGAAAAAGGGACATCTGAACCGTGTTGAAACATGTTATAACCTTTACTCAGGCTCACCCGGATGAGAACTATGTCTGCCGCCTCGATGGCCACGTCAGTGCCCGTGCCAATGGCGATGCCCAGATCGGCGCGAGCGAGAGCGGGCGAGTCGTTGACCCCATCACCTACCATGGCCACCTTAAGCCCTTTTTCCTGCAGCTCCTGCACTTTAGCGACCTTGTGAGAGGGCAAGACCTCCGCAAACACTTTCCTGATGCCAACCTGCGTGAGAGAGTGGACATGTAAGCACACATGTATGCAATATAAAATCATTCATGCAGACAAACACTGTGAGGGAAAATCACTGTGCCCCTTTTTAAATAGAGTCGATGGTTAAAACAGTCACAACCATTTTCTCAACATAGCTAATGTCTCTGCACACGTCAAAATATAAAAATAACATAAAATGACACTCCTGTATAAAATTTACAAGCTATGACACATCAAATGTGATGCACGTCAATCTATTATACATTATTATTATTTCAATTTAAATGATGGATGTGAAATCAGGGGAGTGAGAGTATGTCATCCCTCTCACCTGGAGAGCATGGCCTCTCAGTGAAGATAAGACAAATGGGGGATGTTTCAGGTCTTTCAGACAGACATTCACAGATTAAGTAAGAAAGTTAATCAGAACCAGTGCCTCACCGCTTTTTCCCCAAACATCGTGTTTGTATTAAAACCCACAATGAAATGTTTGTGTGTCAGTGAACGTGATTGACACCTGTGTGGCAATGGCTTTAGCAGTGCGACGGTTGTCTCCAGTGATCATCATAACATCTATCCCCATCCGGCTCAGTGTGTGTACCGCCAGAGCGGACTCCTCTTTCACTGTGTCTGCTATAGCCAGCATAGCACACAGCACACCTGAGACACACAGGCAGATGGAAAGAACGACTTACACCTAGTATGTTCATGGCTATCAGTGCTCACAGATCGGATATCGTGAATAGTGTGGTTGGCAAAGTGTTCAATTGGTATTCATGGACAAAATCACCCAGCCTGTAGCGTCCGGTCTGGGATTATTGGCACCCTTTCAAAAAATATGCAAAACATTTTTTTTTTAAAATATTGTATGTATTGGGTTGGTTTTCCACATGGCTCCAGTGTGCAGTTCAACATGATGATGGATAATAAAAACAATTTTACATGTGTACAATGTCATATTTATACCCTTGAGAAACGGGAAACAAAAAATTGATTTCTGGAGAATACAATTTAAAAACCTCAAACTTTTTTTTTTTAAGGATTACAATTTGGTGGCTTTTATATTAAATGTTATTCTGTAGGGGTGTAATTACTTTTATTCATATTTTTGAGATAAAAAACTACTATTGAAAAATCTTTAAAAAGTTTTAGATAAATTAGATAATTATAGAGGAAAGTTAAGTAGTTTATCCAATTGCTCGTTTGAGTAAAAAAAATCATCATAGGGTTGTATTATATAATCATTTCTACCCACTGTCTCAAAGAGCGCCAATATTTCTAAAGATACTGGACTTACTTACAAGCTGTGATTCAAGCAAATTCATTCGTGTTAATAAATACACATCAGGCATCTCTCAGAGGTTGGACTGTACCATCTATAGCCACTAAAATGGCTGTTTGTCCTTTTGTCTCATGGCTGCTCATAGCGTCATCCACGTCGGCTGTGACCTGTAATCCGTTCCTCTCCATCCACTGCCTGTTCCCGATCAGGACGGAATATGAGGGAGGTCCTGTACACACACACACACACACACACACACACACACACACACAAAAATCACACAATCACAGAGTCGCTGTAACAGTCAGTCTATTCACCAGGGGGCAGTATAAACCCACGACACTAACCTGAACCCACGACTCCATCTGTGACTAAGCTACTCTCATCCATCGTGGCTCCCTGGAGGGTGAGACAGGTCAGGTTGTTTGTGTGTGTCTGTGTTTGTGTGCCGTCTGTCTCTACGCTGGTCTGCAGGAGCTCCTCGATGTTGGAAACTCTACAGCTGATCCCACACCCTGGTACTGCCTGGAAGTCATGGCAGAAGCCCAGTGTCTCTGTGCCAAGCTCCTGCAGTGACACACACACGAAAAACACACAGACTTGATTATGCATCCCTGATTCGACTTCAGTGCTTCAGACCAAGTTGATTCCAGGTCTGTTTAGCACCGGAGAGTGTTGCGAAGCACATGTATAATACTAATATTGTGCAAGAAATAAAATGGTTATATGATAAATGGTTACAATTACACAACTGCACTTTTTAACTATATAGTATACAGTTATAGAAGGGAAATTATTTATAATCGCACAAGCCAGTGTCACCCAGATGAGGATGGGCTCCCTTTTGAGTCTGGTTCCTCTCAAGGTTTCTTCCTGAATGAGGTGAAGCAGGGTGACTGTTACCATCCTGTTCATTTTCTGACCACAGCATGATCTCTGTATTTTATTCCTTTCATACCACAGCAATTTGCCAACCCTAACCATTTTTATTTATTAATGAACAGCTGTACTTTTTATCCATTTATAGTTATATTTAATGTTGTGGAATGTCCGCAAGACAAGTTAATGTTCTCACAGCTATGCACACTTGTTAATTCACCATCCTCTTTTTTTTCACTCTCTTGAAGTTAAAAAGACAGTAAAAAGACAGTCCTGAAAACTTTCCTGTGTCGGAAAATTTTGTATAATATAGATTTACCTCTGTCGGTGTATCTATGACCATGACAGTGTGTGTGTGTGTGTGTGTGTGTGTGTGTGTGTGTGTGTGTGTGTGTGTGTGTGTGTGTGTGTGTGTGTGTGTGTGTGTGTGTACCTCTTTGCAGTGTTTGGCGACTGCAATGCCCAGTGGGTGTTCGCTGCTGGCTTCCGCAGTGCCCACTACGGCTAGAACTGTCCGGAGAGGCAAACGTGCTCGATCCCACAGAACCAGCACCCGGGTGACCCGAGGAACCCCGTTAGTGATGGTGCCTGTTTTGTCGAACATCACCGCTCTGATCTGCAGCAGGCAACACGCAGAAGAGTTTACTGTCTTTGTGCCACATAAAAAACATTACACTACAGATTTTACTTTTATCAGCATGCACAGTTCAAGACCTTAGTGAAACATCATATTAAACCTTTGAAAGAGTGGCATGAAATCATGCGGAAAACAATACATAGCATAAACTTTATTATATAGCAAACTAAGGATGGAAATGAATGAACAATTTTTTGTATAATCGAATGAGGCAATATCACAGATTTCAGTATATCATTATATCATCATGACATGATATTAAATTATGTATAACATATAAAACTATACAGATTAACCTTTAAAAAGAATGCCTTAACCTTAAGGTTTGGTTAAATATTTAGAGCAATATTTGAAATATTTATATGAGTGGAAATGATAATGAAAATCCATGCCTTGTGGGCCATCTCCAGCGGCTCTCCGCCCTTGATAAGAATGCCATTCTGCGCCCCGATCCCAGTGCCCACCATCACCGCCGTTGGGGTCGCCAGACCGAGAGAGCAGGGGCAGGCGATAGACAAAACGGTGATGGAGGCTTGGAAGGCAAAACGCACCACCACGTCTGTCCGGGATATATTCTTATCATAGTCCTAAACAAAACACACCACTGTTAAATACAGGGGATTTGGACACACCGAGACATATGGGATGAATTGATAAACTGGCTAATAGGATAACTGCAGTAGGAAAAGTAATCAAGGAAGCCATGTTGTTAAACAGCTGTCATTACTCACGGGAAAATACTTCGCCACGATGTCAAAGTCAAAAGTCCCAATAATAAGCCACGCTGCCAGTGTTGCCACGGAGACAAACACGATGAATGGGACGAAGTATCCGCTCAGCTTGTCTGCAAATTGCTGGATTGGTGCCTGAGAAAGACAATCAGGAGACATTCATAATCACAATCTAATTAACTTCTAAGTAATTAAAGGTGTGTGTGTGTGTGTGTGTGTGTGTGTGTGTGTGTGTGTGTGTGATGAATAAGGGCCATTGTGTGTAATGTTTATATTGTACAATTATCATCTTGAAGGGTGCCAATAATTCTGGAGTTGTCTGTGGCACTCCCAGCTGAAATCTGGCTATGTATTCTATAGGTAAATATTTACATGCATGTTGTGTTTTTGTATATGTGTGTTACCTTAGACGTCTGTGCCTCCTCCACCAGACGGACGATCTGGCTGAGCGTTGTATCTCCTCCTACATGTGTGGCCTCGACTAGCAGCGCTCCATGAGCATTAATCGAGCCAGCGATCACACAGCTGCCAGGCTTCTTCCTGACTGGCATGGGCTCTCCTGATGTAACACAACGCGACTAATGAACACTGTCCGTGTTTAGACAACGGGCTAATTGGGTCACAGAGTGACACCTCACTACCACCCACACACTGAGCCTCAGCTTGGACAAAAGTGAGCGAAAGTTTAAACAGAGTAAAGTGGAAATGTGATGATAATGATCCAGTTATATTCAAGAATTATATTAAAATTCATTATCGTCATTGTGTAATCACATAGCACATTGTTGCCAGTCATATTAGTTTTATATATATATATATATATATATATATATATATATATATATATATATATATATATATATATATTAGATAACCAAGTTAGCTAGTGAGTATTGTTAGTTAGTAGTCTAGCACACAAATGCTAATGCAGGTAGTGTTAGCAAGCAGGTCATATTAGTTATCTAAATTTAACATTAACATTAATTTACAGCTAGCTAACCAACCTTAACCAAGGCCATAACTATATCTTGAACACTGGGGGGGGGGGACCAAACCATTTGGTGGGGGTGGGGTCACAAATGTAATGATCCTTTATAGTTCTATATATAATAAAGGCCCAAATTTTTATATATACATTATTTATATATACTGTAATTTATATTTATATAAACTTTGTATATAATGCAAGACCTTTCTATTTAGGACCAAAATAACTACAGTAAGGTCAGAGTGTATTACAATACAAAAACAAGTTAGATTAGATGGTTTATTATATTTCATATGTACTCATTCTCAACCCCCAGGCAGGGGGCATCTTATTATGCACAGATATAGTGAATAATATGTTCCAAACAGTAGAGCAGACCAAATATATATTACAAAACTTCCATTGTGTTTATACTGCTAACCTTTTTCCTGTTCCTGTCAGCTTACCCATTTTTTTGCTGTCCCAATGAAAAAAACAAACATAATTTCATTGTCTTTTCATTATTGTCATAAAGTCTCTGTAAAACAACATGACTGTGTCAGCTAGCCAGACAAAGTTAACTTACACAAAAGTATTTACTCACTCTCAAGATGTTCCAAACCTGTACGCTGATTTCAGTGTAACACAAAAGGAGAATTTTGAAGATGTTTATATGGCTATACAGAAATATATGGCCACTTGCAGTATAGTTTTTATGGCGCCTTTATAGTGCACCTTTAACGCATGATCGCTATCTTCTGCAATTTTATGGAATAGAGCTGTAATAGAGTGGAAAAGCGTAGGGAGAAATCTTCATTTATGTGGTGAAAAGTAACGGTATTTAGATTTGGAATGACATAAGGGGAAGTAAATAATAACAGAATTTTCATTTTTATGGGAACTATCCCTTTAACTTTTTGAGCACAGACCTGACAAGGACATACAGACTAGCATCAAAGTACAATGGTTGCAGACACTTCAGGGTTTATTGTCCAGAATAAAGAATTAAAGGAATAAAGAAAAATAGATGAAGCTAGATTTGCAAATAATGTATTTTTATTTTAAATAAATGACTTCGTGCTAACCACAACCTAAAAATACATGAGTCAAATCCACACGTTTTACTATGTTCTAGTAAGTCTGAGGACGATAACTCTCTGACTTTTAGTTTTATGAATAATTTTCTTAGATAAGTGAATTCAGTGAAATGCTATCAGTAAAGCCAGATAACCATGTTCAATGGTCTACTTAAATGTAGTTTAGTGTTTCATGATGCTTTAATGTCTATGGTGGTTACAGCCCTGACCTTAACCAACACCAACTTATAGTCAGCTAAAATGATAAGGTGCTAGCATTAACATTAGGTGCAGGTTTGTTAGTGAATAAACTGACATTTCATACAAAGTAACTTTGGTTACAAATCAGTCATTAAAGTCACTTTCTTTTTTAACAATAAATGTATTTAGTAAATTATTAGTTACACATTGTTTAAGTTCACCTTAGCTGGCTAGTTATAGATTAGATAGCGATGTTGGATAGTGAATAATGTTAGTTAGCAAGCTAGCAAACAATAGCTAGCAAAATTTAGCAAGCAGGTGATATGAGACAAAACACTAAGTTTGTTGTTAGCTACTTTATAGTTAGCTTACAGGTTAGTTACTGAGTAATGTTAGTTAGCAGGTGATGTTAGCTAGCTAATTAACATTAGACAAAACACCAACTTGTACTTAAGAGTTAATATGATAAGTTGTTAGAAAGATAGCATTAATATTTGGCAAAAATTTGATCTTGAAAATCATTTGAGATTTTATAGAAGGTATGTGTTTAACATAAAATCAGTGATCATAAAATCAGAGCCTATTTTTATGATCATTTTAGATCATTTTAAATGTCCCTATGAGACATAATAACAAATAATAATATAATGGGAAAAAAAACTCTTCTAGAAATATAAATGTAATATAATTGCTATGGTCAATTAGCTCTATTCTATTAAAGCCTTAATTCTATTTAAATCTTTCGAAAGGAGTACTCGGCGAAGTGTCACAAGCTTGATTATCAGAATTGAAATTCACAGGTACCTGTGATCAGAGACTCATCAGCCATGGAGTTTCCCTCGATCACTTTCCCATCGACAGGAAACTTCCCACCAGGTGCCACTTTAACCACGTCTCCTCTCTGCACCAGCTCCACGGAGATCTGCTCCTCGCTTTAGGGGACATAGTGGAACATTAGGGCAAATAGCAGGGCTGCTTGTGTGTATGTTTATGTTTAAGGATTGTACATAGTGTTTTACAGTTTTAAGAAATAATTAATGAATTCTTTTTTCTATCTCTAACAGTCAGTTTTCCCAGAGACCTCCAATTAGTCATTAATATTCATGAAGCAGACCCAATATCTTTATTAATATCTATTAGTTCTATTGTTTGTCATATAATTTAACCTAAATTTGCATAGCATGCCAAGTTAGCATGTGGTTACCAGGTGTCACCTGGTTTACAAGAGTAGCCTACTATTTAGACCAATATGAAGTAGACGTTTGTGTATGTCACTGTATGTTAATTCTAACTGTGAGCCACTCATAGTGAGTTATTCAAAATGCAAGCGATTTAGAAGGGCGTGTAAAATATTTGCCACTGCTGAACTGAAGAAACTGCGCTAGGTAGAGATGACATGTTTTCTCAGTGGCTACGTTTACACGCACATCAAATTCCATTTAAGGTCCATATTCGGGTTGCGGCCATATTCCGAATACGATGCTTATATGCGTACAGGCATCAGAATATTCCTGTGTACATGGTTGTTGTAAGTATGCATGAGTTGTCATTCCTAAATACCTAGCCTACAGCTAAGCATCTGTTAGCACCCACAATTCCTTGCGGACTGAGCGTGCGCATATATCTCCATTCAGTAGATTTTCTGAATAAGGGGTTTACATGCAACAAATTTCCAATTAAAACAGCCATATCCAATGGGTGGGAATCAGAATATTGTCCTAATCTGAATTGGGCAATTGGATTGTGGTGTTTACATGACTCAATACTAAATATTCCTATATCGGTATATTGATGTGCAAGTAAACATAGTCAGTCAGTAACAATAATCCAATATTAACTCGATTAAGACAATACTCTGATTAAGAAACTACCATGTAAACAGCAGTTTTTTGTTACCTTAATCCGATTAAAGTCATACTCGAAGTAAACACAAATCGAATTAAGACATGTGGAGTATTCCTGTTTTAGTCGCATTTATAAAACTCCATAAATCTTTTTGCTGCAGTCAACAGTGCCGTTTACTGAGACTGAATAACTTTCTGAAGGGAGCTTGAGATTGCCATTAAAGAAAATGAATATATTGTCATTTGAACATCAGTATATTTGAAATTAATGTAAACCCACTTTACACTTTTTTCAAATCCAATGTGTGTGAGTGCAGAGCGAAAATCATACTGTAGCACTGTCTTATCGCAGTACTTTAAATATTTTATTTTAACATTCTTGTACTACTACAGTAATACCACTAATGTTGCACTACTGTAACTGTGGCATTTCATTTTTGACAATGAATCAGTAATGTGATTTCATATGAATAATTCATACCTGATGATGGAGTTGTCATGGCTCAGTGTCACTATAGTCGCATCTGTGGCCTGCAGAGACATGAGTTTTGCCAGAGCCTTTGATGTCTTACTCTACAAAGACACAAAATAAATACTGTATGTGCTGATCATTTAAATTTAATAGTAAAAAAATTAAAATGTATCCCTTTTCTACAGAGCAGTAACAACAAAGTCACTTACATAATAAGCAATATCAATTTGAGCTTTTTATCACCAAAACATAGACAGGGCATTTTAGAATTTTATTACAGATTAACCTAAGAAAGCAAAACCCAGACTCAAGAACAGGATTTGTTTTCAAAAATCACAGAACCTATTTTATGACCCTGTCATATCTGGACCATGTGAAGGAAGTGAGAGTGTAGTATGATCAGGCAGAGATAAGTGAGCATGAATTTAACCTCAGATAGATGCCAAACAAAGAGCAGCTTAGAGCAACAACCCACAGAAATCCAGGATGACTCAACCAATTATCAATGTTTCCTTACATTGCGCAATATAGAATGTGAGAGTCTTATTGTTTTTACAACACTAAGTCTCAGGCAGTATGTTGCTGTTACAAAGCATAATCATTTGGTATCAGCTAAGAATCATGAGTATACCAAAACACAAATATACTCTCCCAAATTCTATACACTATTATTACATACAGAAAATATAGTATCATATTTACAAAGTAAGAAGCAATATTTAAACACATTTTCCCTAAGTAATTATATAACTATGGTCTTGCATTAGTACAGATATTGTCCCTCCAGAATTTTGCAATTTCGCAATCGCAGAAATGAACGCAAAATCAAGCAAACTCCGCAATATTTGGAGGAGCTTGCAATTTTTCCAAATTATCACCGATTTTCCGGAGATTTGGGCCGAGACGTATCATGCGACATCATCATCAAGCATGAGTACAGCTAAAAGGTCTCATTTACCATTAAACACAATCACTGTGAAAGACAATTTCATGCACTTGGAATTTCAACAATTCAAGTTGTTTGATGAAAGAAAATAAAGCGCAAAAAATTCTGCAAATTGCATCACAAATTTTGAGGGGAAAAAAGCTGCAGCAAAATCAAGCCATAACAATCACAAAAAACTCTGCAAAATCCTGTACGGACTGTATAAAGAACAGCTATAATACATTAGACCGATCCACTGATGCACATCATACACTCATAAGTTAAAGTCGGTTATACATAATATGCATTTACTGCAGTTTAATTACCTTATTTCTATTGATTTTACAGCATATTTGCATGGATTAACCTCTGTAATAGTAGGTTTATATTAATGCACTCATTTTCTAATATGTTATCTTTTCTATACCAACAACTAATTCACAGGCAAATGCTCCATACAAACAGAATAGAAACCGTGAGTAACTGATGCTGTAGTAAAGCATTTCTGTGAGAAGAATTTTATTGAACATTTTTGGAAGGAGTCCCATGTGTCCACACTTCATACATTTTTTTATTAAAATTTCAAATTCAGCTAACATCTTTAAAGACTAATAGAATTAATCTAATGTCTGCCAAACGCAGACTTCCAGCCCATCAAACACAATAACAACATCAGCAGTTCAACTGTAGCCGAATTTTGCAGGAAAACTGTGGCCTGGCAACACTGACTGACAACAGCTGGAACAGCCTGTCTGTCAGAGCTTGGCATGTGTGCTGAATTTTGTGTGAAATAAGGCAAAGTCTGAGGTCTACAAACAACCAAAGCTTCGGTTTTACTACTTAAAAATATTATTTAATATTTATACTACCTTCATTTCTGACCTACTATGATTTTTACCCTTTCAGCAGATTTATACCGAGATCAATTTATATATGTAATCTTTTTTCTTGTTTTTTTTTGTAAATATGTAATCTCTTTTTACTTTCAGCTCAAACGCATCTCAGTGACAGGGCTTCCAGGAGTTTTATGACATTTTATTTTACCTTGGCAATGTGCTCCAGCCAGCGTCCAAGGGCAATGAAAACAAACAGCATGGGAGGCGTGTCGAAAAAAGTGACTGGACTTTGCTTGGCCTCCTCGCTCATGGCTACAATCAGCACCACACAGGAGTAAATGTACGCAATAGTGGTGGCCAGAACGATGAGCACGTCCATGTTGGCCACACCGTGCCTCAGTGAACGATAGGCTTGTATATAGAAGTATCGACCTCCAAAGATCTGACAGAGGCGGAGATAGAAAGATGGACAGAATCAAATTGAGGCAAACTGCTCAAGGGCCCAACAGTGGCAGCTTGGCAGTGCTGGGGCTTGAACTCACAGCCTTCTCATCAGTAGTCCAACATCTTAACCACTGAGTTACCACTGCACCATATTATTCCTAACAATATCAAGTAACTGTATGTCACTAAGATGTTCTCACATCACACAATGTGTACTAAATTGTATGTGTATTAATAATTAAACTCAACAGAACTTTAAATTCTCAAATCTGATTGGTCAGAAGGACAAAATACAGAAATGTGCACTGCCACTGTCAAGCTAAAGTAAAAATACAATAATTGGAATATTTGGTTTTTTTTTAGAAAAAAGGCCTAGAGTTTGATCACATACTGTATAACTTTTGATAACTGCTAACAATTGATAACTTCTTTCTTTTCTATGAGCTTGATTGGTTTATCCTTATAGTGCACATACCTTTAATAAAACACTAATCTAATCTGCTTCTCCTTTCTCAAATGCAAATACTGAAGTCTTTGCCAGAACACTTGCTTACTATTTTCCTTATCATTCTGTAGGAATAATCAGGATTAAACTGTAATAAAACTTTCGAGCTTCAGCGTGCATGTACTGTATTCTTCGATGATAGAAACGAAGCATCACCTGGACCGGGGTACAGAGCAAGAAAAAGATCAGGTTGAGGAGCGAGAGTCCAGGCAGCACATTCTGCATTTCTGCCATGGATCCTCCATGTTCTCCATGATGCTTGTCCATCACCATCATGTAGATCATCAGACCCATGACAGGGATCCCGAACAGCAGATTCAACAGGAAAGATTGACGCCAACTGCAGGAACAAGACACAAAGTGATGTTTGGGTTTAACATGGCTGTAAACATACTTTACATCTGGCAAACACTTGCCTCCCCTATGTACCGATGATCTATTTTAGCACACTATTACTATAGATACATGGCCAACATGTTTTCAGTGGAGAAGGACATCATAGAGGTGCTCGTTTTGTGCATTTGGCTCATTATTGTGATAATACTGTATCACTGCATTTTAAAATAGATATAATTGCTGTGAAAACAGATACTTGCAGTCGTATCTCCTTCTGGTGATCCAAGCCATCATTTTTCCTTAAGGCATCATTCTTTATCAAGGACACACCAAACCCAAGACCCTAAACCACAGAACGTAAATAGTGACATATGAAAATCTGTAATATGGCTGTATATGTTAGCTTCAGTGTATGTGGTTTTAGAAATCCCTTTAGATGACGGTCTGGCTGAAAAAAATGTTCTGCTTATAACGTACAGTACTGCGCAAAAGATTTAGACACCTTATTTTCTCAGTTCAAACTTTGTTATAGGTTTTTCTTTTATGACTTTATTACTACATTATCGAATCAGTATAAAAAACATATTACATTTCCACACATTAGTTTTCCAGCACAAAATTAAATGTTACAGAAAAATGTTTGTATATCAGTAAAGAAAGCAGTATATTATGTAAGAGAACAGACAAAAAAACACGATGAAGGCTGCTGCGTTTCGCTGCAAAAATTGTGCGATAGTCAAAGTCTCCAGAAGAACTGTAGCTGGTTCTGAAGATGCTCAGTAAAACTTACAGCTCATTTCCTTATAAAACTGCACACACTGTACCGGAGACTACTAATACATTTTTTGAAGCAAATGGTCATCACACCAAATATCGCCTTTGTTTCATTTATTACTGTTTACTGCTCTATAGTATTTTTTTTATGTAGAAACATTTAATTTCATAATTTTTGAAGGCATCTTTGCTCTACAACATTTTGTTGCAAGACTATTGCACAGTACTGTACTTTAACACTTCAGTCTTAAACTGTAAATAACAATAAATACTGTTTGCCAAAACATTGCACTTTATTCCCTTCTTAATCTTATCCAAGCCATCTTCCTGGGTAAAGATCATGCTGGGTAGTTTAACAAACAGTCAGTCTGCCTAGAGATATCTAAAACTTCACTAGCTGATTTCATCACACAGAGAATTTCAGGCTTTGATCAAGTTTTTGGATAGCCATGTGCCTCACTGGAATTTACATAAACCCTCTCAGGTCAGTTTGTAATCAGATCTTAGCTATAAAAATGCTCACGATGCTTCTGCACCACAGCCAGAATTAAATCTTTAAATGAAAGTAAATGAAATAAACCCTTTTCACATTTTTGGGGGTAATTATACTTTAAAATGCTAGAACTTTACTTTTGATTGAGATACATACAGTATTTCAGTTCAGGAAAACATATACACTGATCACCCATAACATTAAAACCTAATATAGCCTAATATTGTGTACGTCCCCCTGGTGCCACCAAAACAACTCTGATCCATCAAGGCATGGACTCCACAGGACATTTGAGTGTGTGCTGTGGTATCTGGAACCAAAACGTTAGCAGCAGATCCTTTAAGTCCTGTGAGTTGCAAGGTGGGGCCTCCATGGATCACCCTGTTTCAACTCCACAACCCTAAACCCCATCATCAGACCATTCATTTGAAAAAGGGCACTCAACCACCTCTTGAATCAGCACAGCCATTTTTCATCAGGGCAGTAATTACTACTGCGGGACCAAAGCCAAGGCCAGAAGATACAAAGCAATCAAAGCTCTCATTTATCAAATTGGATGTACATATTTTTTTTAAAAAATAAATAAATAAATAAAAACAGAAATATCTCGTAGGTACATGGATAAACATTCAATTTGTGCAAGAGCACTCCTGTTTACCTCGATAACTCGGATGATGTCACGTACACCGACCACTTCGGGATCGAACTTAATGCGAGCCTTGTTGGTTGCCAAGGCAACAGTGGCCTCCAGAATGCCATTTGTTCTGTGGAGTTTTGTTTCGATGTTATGGACACAAGAAGCACATGTCATGCCAGTCACCTGGTGAAACAAGAAGTATAGATGAGTCCTAGGAGCACATACAGCACATCAATGATAATAACCCTTATAAAACTTTAATTGTGCCCCTTTCTGAAAGGTCCTCAGTGAGTGCGATATGCAAGTCAACAAAAGAGCAATAACAGAATATTTATATCATATTTAGAAGGGGAGATGCAAACTTTTGAACTATTGCTATTTTTAGGACATCTTACTATATGCAAATTTTTTTCAGTTGTAACAATGAAAGAATATTTGTAGGAATCTGAAACACGAAATATCTTGTTGGAATAAAATAAAAATAGTTTGTCTTCTTGATTTTGTCCTTTTTCTGCACTCAATTTATATTAACAAACAGTAGACTCATTTACAAATACTGTAAATGATGATATGTATCAGACTTGTTCAATAAATATTATTTTGTATAAATTATATGGGCAGCTAATAAACTTTTGTTCTAGCTAAATTATCTTTCTTTATATTCTACCGGATATAACCAACCCAGAATATTAGCTAAAATATTTAAGTGGAGATATAGATTAGATTTTCCCTTGTTGTCCTTACTACCACATACAAGTTACTACTTTTAAATTTAGGCTATTCTTAATAGGACTCATGTATGAAATTGGCCTTTAAAGCTAAATTAATATGTATTGTTGTCACCATTTTTCAATTTAGAGTTAAATCGAAATCTTGTGAGCAAAGGGTCCACCATTTGATCCCTTTAATCATGACTATATAGAAGTACCCTTTAAGGTAATAGTGCGTCACCATTTTGCTCAGGAATGACTACAGATTTCAAAGTACTTGTTACAAATGTGATCATGACATTTTTAAAAAAAATCTTTTTCTGAGCTCACTCCAGTCAGTCCAAATCCTGCATGTAAGCATCCCCAAATCATCTGTACACATAGACTGTATATTACTACAACACATCACATAATCTAGAATCAGTTCTTTTTTATTTATTGTGACATCTTTCAGTTAATCATTTACATTTTAAATACTTTAGTATATTTAAGTGTGTGCTTACACTTTGTACCTAAAATATTGAGTAGCAACGTCCACGTTTAAATGAGACAGATCAAATATTGAGTAAGATATTAAACTTTCAATTTAGTATAATTTTTCTGCGCACAATTCACATGATAGCACATAATAACACATAATAACACATAATAACATAACATAACAGTCCAAGCTCACAGAAAGGTCCAGAAGGCCGTTGCTTACTGCACCCTCGTCCATTAGAGAAGCTCCAAATCCCAGTCCAGTGATGAGTTTAACTATCTGCTCTGAATCCACGTAGTCTGGGTCATATCTGATTTCAGCTTTACCTGCCATCAGGGCTACAAGGACAGATTTGATACCTATACACATAAACATAGCTTTAAATGAAACATCAAACACAATAGAAAAAGCACACCATACACATTAACACAGATCAACAACACATTAATATAATGGGACATATTATCATAATAACACATTAACACACCTGTATGCTTGTGTAGCTTTCTCTCGATGTTGGCCACACATGAAGCGCACGTCATCCCTGTGACCCGAACAAAACATTTCTGTGTCTTTTCTTCTTCAGGAACCTCTATTCTTGTTGAATTGACTGAAGATTTGAGGGTCTGGGGCATAGTTCTTGGGGGAGTCATGTTCTTGAGGTGTGAGGATGTGCTTTTTTTTGATGCTTGTCTACTGTGTAAGACGTCATTAAGGCTAGAATCTTAAATGGAGAGACAGAAACAGTAAACAGTGAATGGTATACAGAAATATATCATCGATAGCAATCATCAGTGAATGATGGAAGGAATAAAACACATGGGGATGTGCCGTTATAGGAAATATTAATATTGTGGAATGTCCACAAAACATGTTAGTTCCTGTTATCACTTACAGTGGAGGAAATAAGTATTGAGCGTGGCAATATTTTTTTCAGTAAATATATTTCCAATGAGGCTAGTCACATGAAATTGAAATCCAAACATTAAAGTCCATAAATGAAGTTATGTGTAATAATGTGGAATGACATTGGAAAAAAGTATTGAACACGCTAATTGAAATTTAATTAAAATGTATTTAAATAAGTGGAGAAGCCTTTATTTGTAATGACAGCTCCAGGACACTTCCTGTATGAAGAATTGAATCAGCTGCAGTATTCAGGTGTGATTTTGTCCCATCCTTCTAAACATATTGTATTTAAATCTTGTTTATTTGGATTCAAGTCAGGTGATTGACTGGGCCATTCTAACACCTTGATTTTTTTTCTCTGAAACTAATTGAGAGTTTCCTTTGCTGTATGCTTTGGATCATTGTCCTGTTGGAATGTCCACCCACATCTTATCTTCATCATCCTGGTGGATGGCAGCAGATTCTTCTCAAGAATCTCCCGGTAAAGGGCTCCATTCATCATTCCGTCAATTATATGAAGTCTGCCAGTACCATGTGATGAAAAACAGCCCCACACCATGATGCTTCCACCTCCACACTTCACTGTTGGTGTAGTGTTTTTAGGGTGATGTGCAGTGCCATTTCTTCTCCAAACATGGTGTGTAGTATGTGAGCCAAAAAGTTTAATTTTGCTCTCGTCTGACCAGACTACACTCTCCCAGTATTTCATAGGCTTGTCCAAATGAGTTGTAGCAAACTTTAAACGAGCTTTGACATGCCTTTTCTGTAGTAATGGAGTCTTGCGGGGTGAGCGTGAGCAGTGAAGTGCATTGCCTATTGTTTTCTCTGTGACTATGGCACCTGCTGTCTCCAAGTGTTTCACCCCAATGGTGCTTACTGGAGGATTCAGAAGTCTTGAAATATGACTGTATCCGATTCCATCTATACGTTTCGCAGCAATGAGGTTGCGAAGGTCTTGGGAGAGCTCTTTGCTTTTACCCATCATGACATGTTTCTTGTGTGACACCTTGGTAACGAAAAGCCTTTCTATAGACTATCAATTTACTAACCAAGCTGATAGTAATTTGCACAGATAGGATGTATAATTACTTACGGATTTCATCTGGTTGCTTGCCTTACCTTGCCTTGGAGAACTGCTTTTCCTTAGCATATTACATACTTTTTTCCAGTGTCATTCCACTTTATTACACATAACTTTATTTATGGACTTTGATGTTGTGAACTCTTTATATATCCAGATTTCTTGAGTTAATACTGATGTCTGGTGAAAATTTCATGTGAATAACCTCATTGGAAATATATTTACTGAAAAAAGTGTTGACACATTCAATACTTATTTCCCCACTGTATTATAACTGTACCAGCTTCTCTTTTTCTCTTGAAGTTAATAAGACAAGAAAATGTTACCAAGAAACTGCAAACCATAAAGCCACCTGTCCTGAAGATTCTCCCGTATTATAACACTTACAGCTTTAACTCTGACTGTTTAGTAAGACAAAGCGCTTACACTGGAGACTCCTTCCGGAAACGTTAAATAAACAACCCCGTGTTTATTAGCATTTGCTATATAAGTCTCAATATAGAAACAATGCCGTATTAGAATGAGAGCATTAATATAAACTTATGATTTACCTTTCAGCCAGAACTATTTGTCAGAGTTGCTTTTTTTTTTTTAAATTAAGAAAATTAATCAACGTCTTCTGACCAATCAGAATCGAGAATTCATCCGTGCTGTTGTATACATCATAACTACTTAACAACTACATACTAGTATAACTAATAATATACTACCTGCAAACATCACAGCTAGAACTTATAACAAATAACATTAACAACTTGCAAGTGTTAAACTGGGTAGAAAGTAATTTCTGTATCTCTTAACTAAAGTGCTACAGTCATGCTGAGTACTGATACTAATGGCTGCTGAAACATAAAGCAAGCATTAGCCAGAGGGAGAAAAAAAGTAATATAAGCCCTCTATAATCCGCTTAGCTGTTCATTCTCAATCCTGGCACTTGCATACAATTTGAAGGTTGCTAAGTCTGGTTCTGAGTCATTCAAATTCACTATTGAAAAGTTTCTTATTATTTTTCAATGCCCACCTTCTGACGGTTACCAGAGAAACACGGCATCTCAAGATCCTGATCATTTAATGCACATAAGATCATTAGATGTGGCTGGTTTTAGTGATTTTAGCCCCCCCCTTATGGTAGTTGCAGCTCAATGGACTTTATCCATTTAATATTTTCTGATTTTGAAATCATGTGAGTTTTACTTCCTGCATAATAACTAGAAATAAATCAGGAAAAAGTATCTGAGAGATTAGAGTGCCTGGACGTAGACTTTAAAATCCAACATTTACAGAGTTTGCCTATGGGAAATGTTTGCTTTGACTCCTTTACATTGCCTTGACTTTTTACACAGCTCCACACAGGCAGATCAATCACATCATAAGTCAGGTGAGGTAAACTGCAATGATTAGCAGTAAACATTAGGAAAGTTCATTGATATAACTTAAAATTCCTGTCAGAAATTCACTCAGGTTAGCACATCCTAATGAGCTGCCAAACTTAAGCAGTAAAGATTGTGAATATGACCTAAATTGCTGTCAGAAATCATTAAGTTAGTTCGTGTTAGCTAGATGGCTAGTTTTAGTAGTGAAGATTATTGATATTTGTAAAATGTGAGTCTTAGGAAATTCTGTCAGGTTAGCTTGCTGGCTAGTTTTAACAGTGAAGATTGTGGACATTTCTAAATATGAATTAAATATCATGTCATGTTAGTTAGCTCGCTAGTTGTCTAGTTTTAGTAGTGAATATTTTAGCAGTGTATATATTATTAAATGTAACTTTAAAATCCTGTCAGAAATCCTGTTAGGTTAGCTCATGTTAACTAGCTGGCTAGTTCTGGCAGCAAAAATTGTGTACAGTTGAAAATATGACTTCTTGAAAACTATGAATATGAAAATCCTGACAAATACTGTCAGGTAAGTTCACAATAGATTCTTGGCTAGTAGTGAAGATTGTTTACAATCGAAAATCTGACTTGTACACCTTGTTTTCCTACGCAGCATGAGAGGATGCTAGTGTTTCAGTTTCAATCCCTTTACTGGTTTAAAAGAAAAAATTGTCGTATATCCATTTTTCCTCACACTGACTGTGTGAGCTAGTGTTTGCCAGAATTGAGAGCTGTCAGCCAATAGGACACCAGTATTTCCACATATTTTCCTGTAAACCCTGTCTGGTCAAGCCTCTGTTCACTGAAGATATAAAATTACAACATTGCCGTCTTCTTTTACTGATGTCTAGAAATTGGAGAATTGGAGAATTATTCGGAGCTAAAGAAAAAATCTTCAGAGCTACAGCCCCAAATGCTCAGGCCAGGTTACGCCCAATCATGCATAAAGTGAGATTTATTTTAAAAATGCATTTTACTTAATATTGTTTTCTTAACAATAAATTTGTAATGCAGGTAATGTAATTTTATTGACGTCAATAACTGTAATCAAATTATATCAATTTAAAATGTAATGCGTTACATGACTGTGTTATCAGAAAAAGTCATTAGAATATAGTAATACGTTACTCTGTAACACGTTATACCCATAAAATTCCTGTCAGAAATTGTTGCACTACTTAATGTTAGCTTGCTGTCTAGTTTTAGAAGTGAAAATGATTAACATCATATAAAAGTTGTGTTAATCAGGTTAGGTAATGTTAGCATGAGTCAGGTTAGCTCATCTTAACTAGCTGGCTAGTATTAGCAATGAGTATTGTGTACATTTGTAAATATGGCTTAAAAATCCTGTCAGAAGTTCGAAGCACTTACTGAAGATAATTAATTAATTTAAAAAATACAGTTATGAATGCAGATTCTCCAGTATACTACACCATGACTGTTGATGGATATGTGTGCACAGTTTACCTTGTTCAACGGACGCCTCAAATCCCATGTCCTCAATGGCGTCCCTGAGTTCTGCAGGACGGGTCACTCTGGGGTCAAATGTAATTATTCCCTTCTGTTCCTTTAGATAAACTGTGATAGCATGCACACCAGTTTTCTGGGATATTACTTCCTCTATGGACTCCACACAAGAGTTACATGTCATGCCTTTTATTATAATCATCACTTTCAGGAGTGAAGCGCCGTCCATGGAATGAAACCCAGATATTTGAGAGTGCACAAACCCATTAGTCCTGGAAATTTGTTCCTGGAATTCTGGAGTTATTCTAAAATTCCCAAAAGGAAGTTCCTCTATTACTGCTTTTATTGTGACCAAGGTAACTAGAGAAGGATCATATTTCAAATCCACACTTCTGCTTTCCAGAGACACTAACACACCCTGGACACCTAGCATTCCAGATAAGCTCTCTGTAATATTTTTCACACACGACCCACAATGCATCCCTTCCACACCAAAGCTTGCCTCCACCCATTCGGATTGTGCCTTCTTCGGAAAAATATAACTTGAGTCTGTCTGATTGAGACAGGCATCAAAGCCTACGTCTTGTATGTGTTCCCTTAGATTTTCTGGATTCACTTGCTTGGGGTTATACCATATAACGGCTTCCTTGTCACTTAAAGATACGTTCAAACCGTTAACCCCTTGTAGTGCTCCAATCCGGTCCTCGATGGAGCGTACGCATGAGAGGCAGGTCATCCCTTCCACTCTGAACCTTACCAAGCTCCCTTCCTGAGCTGACTCTCCAGGTTGAGGAGCATTTGTCACATCTCTCAATCCATATCCCATTCTCTGAATCTCCTGTAGGATCTCTTTGGCTGTGACTGTAGATGGATGGTAGACTACCCATGCTCGGCCACCAGACTGGGGAATAAACACATCGGCTACACCGCTGAGCGCAGAGAGACATTTCTGGAGGGCGTGAGTGCTGTCTGGGCAGGAAGGGCCGCTAGTTAGAGTTAGAGTTAGTCGAGAAATGTGGCCGACATTGGGTCGAAGTTCACTCAGACTTCCTGCCATATAGGCAAGATTATCGAAGGCATGATTGTTGGAGACTCCTGTCTCACACGGACCTCCATTTTCCTAAAGACAAGGAGTTTGATTAAAACCAATTTGTGCATTTTATAATCCTAAAAACCGTATAGATGCCTCTCTTGTGGCAAGACCTGCACATTGGGAGACAAATGAACCCGAATGAACCCGAAAGTGAACTCTGGAGCTGGAAATCCCACTGCAGATTAATCACACACACACACACACACACACACACACACACACACACACTACAGGGTATTGTAGGACTAAAGTCCCCCCACCACAAAGTACATCAAAGAGCAGCTTATACAGCAGGAAGGTAAGTCTGACTGATGTATCGTATCACCTCAGCTTATCGAGAGTTTATAGCCTATACATTCAGAGATGCTATTGTATTACGCTCACTTTATTAGTCCTTACTCCTGAGCTTTTATTTGGAACTTTAAGCCTGTTGTTTTCAAGGCTAACAAGGCACTTGATTTATAATTATTTCTCCCTACACAGAACCTTTCCCCTGAAAACCATTCAACAATTTTGGTAGGTGAAAATTAACAGCAGTGTAACCGAAGCACTTTTTAAAATAACTTTTTATATCACTTTTATAACCTCTGCACACATACAAAGCATACACACACTCCTCTAAACCAGTGAGCATGATATTTCTCAGTCCGTAAAGTCTACAAAAGCCAAACTGTCCAATGCATACATACTGTACATATGAAATATGCTCAATTATTTCCTAAAATAATTTTACACGTTCCATAATAGTTTTCTTTCATCGGTAATTTTCAACCACTTTAGTTTTCTTTCACTGCTTTCATTCTGTCTGAATATTATTTTATATTGAATTATATTAGCCTATATTATATTTTGGGGGGTCTTGGCCTCACACTCCTCCACACATACCACAGAGATAAAGAGCATTTTGGCTAGACGTATGTAGCTGTATTAAATGACTAAGATTTTGGAGATGGATTTACAAGCGTATTTTTAGCGTAATATATTCTGAGTAAAAAATATCCTTCTCATTAAACTTTAATATAACTTTCAACTTTAAAATAACTTGAAACTTTCAAAACTAGAATGAGCTGCAATGAAACCTAATAATAATTCAGAATAACTGATTGCGTGCACGTTTGTGCGTGTTGATTTGTTGTGCTCATTAAGTCACCGACCTTCAGTTCTTCCAGTCCGTCTGTTTCTCTTGAGGATAGACAGACGCATGTCGGGGACGTGGGGCACGGACACGGGGGCGCGCACTCCACCATGCACACCTGCTCACCGAGAGCCGCGCCGGTACGCGCCAGCTTCACGCGCTTCGCGATGTTATTAAACGAACCAAACTTATTCATGTTGACTTCTTCCTGTCTCAGCTCTCTCTCTCTCTCTCTCTCTCTCTCTCTCTCTCTTTCTCTCTCTCTCTCTCACACACACACACACCGCACCTTGCACGGAGTTAACGGTAGATCCGCGGGCAGCGCATTTAAACCGCGTAAGATTTTTTTTTTGCACTCGGTGTGACGTCAAACCACTTTTACCTGAGCGTGTGCTACATTCACGTGTTGTTGGAAAAAAGAAAACCTGAAATACAAAATGCAACTTGTTGTTGTTGTTGTTGTTGTTAATAATAATAATAATAATAATAATAATAATAATAATAGTTATTTCTCAAACCCAAGGTCACTTTACAATATTTTTTGTAAATTACAAACATAAGCCAGCATTACACATGAAAATATGTTTATATATTTATATATTACATTATTAACATGTCATAGTTTAGTATAGTATAGTAAATATAGCCTAGTAAAATATGTCTTAAACAATGTATACAAAATGGCATATTTATGTTTAATACTAATTAGTTATTGTTAGTGTAGTAAGTGATCAACACCTTAGCTTCCCAAAAGGGTTGTACTTGCAAGCATGTCTGATAAGGAAACACTACTGTTTTGTAGTTATACTCTATCTATAGTGTGAATATACAGTTTGTGAATACAGAATAACCCTACCACCCCACCCGACTCGGTTGCACACCGTTTAAGAGCAGCTCTTGAACACTGCTCGTCTTTGCGCACGGCACAGCTGTCACTGTAGCGCCACATTCCCTGTAGATGATTTACCTGGACCGCTGTTACCGAGTGCACAACATTAGAGATGTAATCACGTGACGTCAGTCACACTGTGAATATTATAGCCTGCTTTGTGTTCAGTCAGTTTCTGCCTCTGATAGCCCATGGTGAAAACGAAACTAGGCAAATAATGTGCTATTTAATTATTTCTATTCACAGAACAACAAATACAGTGAATTATTGCTTTTGAGATCTTACAGCGCTACAATAACTCTTAACATGCTTATTTGCCTCCCGTTGGTCTGACCAGTAATTGCACTTTCCTCTAAACTTTGCAGTTAAACAACGAGTACAGGCCTAAATGTTTTATTTCTAGGGCAATAACAGAAAAAAAAAAAAAAAAACATTAGAGTGCAACACAAATACAGGCATTAAATCATTCACCTCTGTTTATAAATGTTTAATTAAGTAATTTAATTTAATTAAATATTTTTAACTTTAGAATTGTTTTATTTCTGTATTTCTTCTGTCATCAGTACCTTTCAGTCCCAGTAGAGGAGGAGTGGCCTCGCTGCCTCTCAGGTCAGTAAAGGAGGCGTGGCATCAGTACCTGTCAGTGCCAGTGGAGAGGGTGTGGTCTTTCTGCTTGTCAGGTCAGTAAAGGAGGTGTGGTATCAGTAATTTTTGTTCCCAGTAGAGGAGGTCTGGCCTCTCTGCCTGTCAGGTCAGTAAAGGAGGCGTGACATCAGTGCCTGTTAGTTCGAGTGGAGGGGGTGTGTGTCCTCTCTGCCTGACAGGTCAGTAAAGCAGGTGTGGCATCAGTACCTGTTAGTCCCAGTGGAGGGGGTGTGTGTCCTCTCTGCCTGACAGGTCAGTAAAGGAGGCGTGGCATCAGTACCTGTTAGTCCGAGTGGGGGGGGGGGGGGGTAGGGTTCCTCTCTGCCTGACAGGTCAGTTAAGGAGGCATGGCATCAGTATCTGTCAGTCCCTGTGGAGGGGGCGTGGCCTCCCATTTCTGAGCCGTAATCCTTTTTTTATTTTTGTTATTTTATTTGCTCAATACTGAATCACATTGTTTATCAGCAAAACTAAATCTTACTGAATCGTGGACACCGTTAAATGTGTTCAATATATGTATAATAAAAATGTGTAAACGTCAAAGCACCAAAACACAAAATACACCACCCTTCATATCATACACACACTACAAAGAGAACCGGTTAAAATTACTGCAATAAAGAAATTACACTCATTTTATTTGATTCTTATCATTAGCTATTATAGCATGTCACCAGGGGGGGCGCACCAACACACATATGTATGTAAATGATTGGTAAATGACTGAAAACCAGCTCACTGTTTCATAAGCTGCTTTACCCAATGAAAAGAAATAAACAATCCAGCCTCCTTCATAATGATCTAACATGATCTATTTAGTGCTTATTTAAAAATTGGTTCTTGCAGTCTATTATTGTAATGTGCATGGATCTCGTAAGCCTAATGGACTGCATTAGCATGTTTTAATAAAGGAAAAAACATCCAAATAAAAACTGGCATTGCTTGTGTGCATTATTCTCAAATGGGCTTTTTTCATTATTGAATTTTACTGCAACCATGGCAGCAAAATTGGGAAAGCATAGCCATTAAAAACAGAGATTCATAGTCTGAATTAATTAGAATGACTAAACCCAGTCGTTTAAGCTGTACAGTACAACTCCCTCCTCTTGCGACGAGCTACGCAGAGAGCAAAGCAATGATTAATCAACTCTGAATAGGTATAACAGTTATCTGAGCTCTTAATGTCACTTTTCTAACCAAGTATTCATTTACACATTGTTTTTGTTATTTTGCTATATAATGTTTTGGATTATGCATTAAGGCTTATAAATATTTTAGGGCAAACAAGTTCCTCCTTTCAGTCAAAAGTCGACCTGTGATGACAATGATCAATGTGCTCAAGCATAAACCAATGTACTGTTCTGTACAAGTGTACTAAATGTTACAACTTCACTAAATACTACTATATTTCATAACAAAACATATTTATAATTCAAAACTCAAAGTGTTGCAGCCTCAATGTGGTGCGCATTCTGAGATTTCCGCTCACAACGGTTATAAAGAGTGGTTATTTGAGTTACCATAGCACTTCCTGTCAGCTTGAACCAGTCTGGCCATTCTCCTCTGACCTCTTTCATCAACAAGGCATTTCACCCTGCAGAACTTCCGCTCACTGGATGTTTTTTGTTTGTTTGTTTTTCATACCATTCTGTGTTGTGTGCAAAAATCCAAGAAGATTTTCTGAAATACTCAAACCAGCCCACCTGGCAGCAACAACCATGTCACGGTCAAAGTCATTGAGATCACATTTCCCCCCATTCTGACATCTGATGTGAACACAAACTGAAGCTCTTGACCTCTATGACTGGTTGACTGGATAGTCACATGACTGAAAAAAGTGGCAGATGAGTATGTATATAAAGCAAAGCCAGCTTACCCGCTGTGTGAACGATGTAGAGCCATACATATCTGATGGTTTAATTATCAGCAGCACAAGGTCTGATTAGGAAAGAATCCTGCTGGACCTTTTATAGACTTTATCTAAACCGAATTGCTCTAGATTCCAACTATAATACTCCAACCAGAGTTTTCATAATATCCCTACCGGGTTTATTGGGGCAACTCAGTCTATATTTTTTCCCATGAAAGCAGAGTTTCCAGTTTAATAGGTAGTGACTAATAAACTGGCAACTAGGTGTAATTTAGAATGGGTTTCTTGCATTTGGATTCATTTTAAACCTTTTTTTGTTGGTACAGCCATGTGTTAGCTAGTGTCACTGTGATTGACAGGACAGAGAGTATGCCCCTTCCACCCAGTGAATATGATCATTTCTACATTACAGTAACAACTCAAAAAAAAAAAACATTCCAGAAAGTGCTATTATTGGAAATTAATCAACTTTGTGGTGTAACAGTAACTTTGCTTCTTCACACCACCCTGTCGCTGATTGTTTTCCTTAACAGCACACCCCCAAGTGTTTTATTCCTTATTATTTGCCCAGACACATTAAGTGCTCCCATCCAGTTTATTCTATTTACATACCCACATACATTTCAAATTTATGCACAGGTATTTATTGTCACACAGAGTTCATAATCCATTAAATATTGTTTCCCAGGATACTGAAAATACAATCCATAAAATCCTTTAAATCCCTCAATATTAAATTTCCCCCAGGATTGTGAACCCATGACTGTAAAAGCGCATTTAACTCAAATGCTATTCTAATCAGCTTTCAGTTCATCCTGAAAAAAAAAATCAATATGAACCCTTGAGAAATCAGATTATGCAAAAGAGGGTCAGTTGGATGAATAAGTCAGAAAGCTAGCTATCAAATTGGCAATGCACAAAAGAACAAAAGACAATTTCAGTGCACATGTATAAATAAATAATGAGGCAGCAAAGTCTCATATTTTCAGAATGTGTTTCCCAGCCAGACACTTTTTCATTAAAAGGCAAGTCCCAAAGAATTGCTGCAGTGAGCAGCCCACCTCTGGGACCATCTTTAAACAACAACAACACCACTGTAAAATTGCATTTACTAAAAAGTGTTATATATAGATGGCATATTCGCTGTATTAGTCCTTGAGAATCTGTAGCACTATTTCCTGAATCCTGGAGCCTGAGCAATCCTTATGTCCATAACATAAATGCAACCATTTTGATTTCAGACATGACTCACCATCTCATCTCCTCCATGCTTGTTCAGAGATTCTACCTGGTTCATGTAGGAAGATGTCCCAAATTCGCTGTCCTCTTTTGAATGTCTTAAAGAATCGTCTCCCTGAAGTGGAAATTTGGAGGAGTGGAAAGCCAAAGGAGGGATTGTGTTGACCAGGATGACCTGGAGCGGCCTGCTTGGCTCATGATATCGGCAGCACATGTAGCGGGCGAATGCTGCGCGGTACGTCTTATTGAAGAGTGTGTAGATGAGTGGGTTAACTGCAGAAGACAGGTACCCCACCCATACAAATACGTTAAGCAGGCTGGTCATGAGCGACGGGTTGCACGCTGAAGAGGCACACGTCACCGCCATGACGTTTGTAATGAAGAACGGACACCACATGACTACAAACAGGAAAAAGACCACACCAAGGACTTTGGAAGCCTTCTGCTCATTGTTGATGGACTGTGCAGTGCGGCGGATGAACGGCCTGGTGGACGGGACAATAGTGTCAGGGCAAAGCGAGGTCCGAGAGAATAAGCGCTCAGAGGAAAGAGAGCCTCGAGGGAGAAGATCCAGCATGGACAGCCACTTGGGACGTGCTATGAGCTGGTCCAGACATAGTGTGGCCTGGCTTTGCAGAGCACTGATCGTCAGGAAATACGTCACCACCATGACAAGGAGTGGGATGAAAAACGCTACGAAAGAGCCGATCAGGACAAAACTGTCATCTGTCAGCTGACAGCTGCCATCTTTGAAGACTTTGGAGCGATCGTGGAGGCCAAGAACTGGGACAGGCATGGAGATTCCTAAGAAAAACAGAGGTGAATACAATAAGTATTGTTTCATGTACAAGCTTGTCATGAAGTTATCATAGTAACACACTATTTAAATAGAGTTCTCTAATTTTGATTTTTATTTTTTGGATAGTTAAAGGTTCCCAGCTTCCTAAAGGTGTTCCACTTGGAACTTTTCTGTAAATAAGTCATTATTCTTACACACCACAAGCTTTCTTGCTTGCTGAAAAGACAAAATCATGACTATGAACATTACCAAATGTTTACTGTTTGCATTTTAAAATCCACCAAAAGTTAACATGCAGATCATTTATATTATTAATATAATATATACAAAACCATCACCCCTCAACCTGAGGACAAAAGTATCCAAAGCACCTCAATTCAATCAAAGCACCACAAACCTGGCAACCCTGCTGACTCCTTAAAATATTATCACTAACATCTACAGTCCATTGAATAAAGATTCTGTGTCTGATCTGACGTTGATGCAAATGAGAGCGAAAACTGTTGAAAATCAGTCTCGCAATTCTTCAGGAAAATCTGATTTCCACTAATTTGCTGGAAATGACTCAAACATGCCAGAAAGCATCACAGGAGATTTGTATTAATTAATTTGCCTGATGCTTTTATCCAAAGCAACTCGTTAAGCAGGCCCGCTATGAGTGGGAGTAGCCCCAAAGCCATCGTCATAACATTGGTGATGGAGGCCTAGAAGATCTTGGACACTGGGCCTGGAGGTTAGCTTTAGTTATTCAAAGCGCCTGGAGCTTCTTTAATGAATCCATTTATGAGGTACATGATTGTTGTCCTACAGATCAGTTGAATTTCGAATTGAAGTATGGCAAGGCATCTGTATTTGTGTTACAAGATCTTATCTTCTTCTTTATTCATTTACTACAGGATATAAGCTCTTACCCACAGAGATGGTCCACACAGCTGTGATCTTAACCCGGGCTCGGGCTCGGGAGTTGGTGCGGCTGTGCTGGATGGGATTGCGGATGGCGACGTAACGGTCCAGAGAGATGGCACACAGGTGCATGATGGAGGCTGTGGAGAACAGCACGTCCAGGTAGATCCAGATAGGACATAGAGCAGATGGGAAGGGCCAGGTATAATCTGCAAACAAGAAACACTGCAAGACAACAGGCCTATAGAGCAAAGGAAGAGGTAATGAGGACAGATTCGCTAATAGGTTTAGTATTATAAAGCGACTCAAAACTTTTTGTCCAGCAGAGGGTGGTGTAATTCTGAGTCAAGTCATCATATACAGCTGTAGCAAGAGGTGCTTTCCATCAGCTAATTTAGGAGTGCCTAATATCTAAATACACGTCTAACAGAACATTACTATTAATTCCAAAGATCACTTTCAAATCAGCTGGTGGAAGATGTTCCTCTTAGGAAAAAAATGGTTCAGAGTCCACTGGGAACACTGGGTGCAAGGTGGGAGTACACTGTGGATGGGATGTCAGTCCATCGCAGGACACCATGCCCACACAATCACACACTCATTCACACCTAGCATAGCCAATCCACCTAATGGCAGGTTTTTGGAATGTAGGAGGAATCCGGAGAACCTGGAGGACACACAAGTGGACATGGAGGGAGCATACATATTTCCATAGAAAATTATCCAAGTTAAGGATTGCACCTGGAGCTGTGAGGTGGCAAAGCTCTACTTCAAATATTTTGATTAAATAGAATATTTTGAGTGGATTCAACAGAAAATCTGTCTTTAGAAATAAATATGAACTAGAAATTCAATTGGGCATGGTGGCTTAGTTGTTAGCGTGTTTGCCTCATACCTCCAGCATTGGGGATTGATTCTGGCCGTGGCCCTGTGTGTAGAGTTTGCTCGAGTCTCCTCCCCAGTCCAAAAGTGTCTGTAGTGTGTGATCGTGCCCTGTCTAGGGTGTCCCCTGCTTTGTGCCCCATGACTCCTGGGATATGCTCCAGGTTTATTTTTAAAAAAAACTTTTAAAAAACTATTTAAATATTTAAAAATCAGCAATGCACTTCAACCGTGTAAGCACTCTTGCATTGTTCCTGCTGTCTGGGCTTCATTAAGGAGATTTATTTCTATTTATTCTGATAACTGATTGCATCTTTAACAAGCAGCCCTCATAAACACAGCTGAGAGGCAAACACATGGCTCAGCATTCACACTAACAAAAAACTCAGATGCTGAAAAGAGGTTTCCATGGAAGTAATTTGATTAAATTAATTGGTAAGAGCATCGGCATTGCTGACATCTACACAACAAAGAAAAAGTAAAAAGTGCTCACCTAAAAGAGTCAATTCAAGGAACCAGCTCACTGATGAATGACACATCATTAGAAATTCTGTATTAGAATTAAACTAACATGTTTATCTGCCTTACATGTGAAAAAAACAACCTTCTTATGTAATTGCCATGAGGGCTTCCAAAACACTTCAAAAACACTTTTTAAAACATAAGAAAATGAGTCTGAATAACAGTTTCATTTCAGAAAAGCGTGAGATGTATCAGGTTATTAGCAGTTCATGTAACATAGAGAGCAAATCATGGTCTATAAATTACCAAAACACATTCTGGAAGCAGGCGCTTATAACCTAAAATGATGCTTGCTTTTCATTTTGTGACAGCACATCATATCAAACAGATTTGTGCTCTTTGGAGCTAATTGTCATCCCCTGAGCTAACTCTAGATGCGAATCCGTCTGAGACGAGGTTCATTCTGCTTACAGTTGAAAAGCTTAATGACTATTAGTGAACAATTGTGCTGAACAGAAAGGAAAAAGGAAATCATTTGGGAAAGATGAAAGAACTCTGGAGATTATGTGCTGAGGGATTTTGGGTGTGAATGTGCTAGAGTGAGGGGCAAATTTAGAGCTTAGCCTTGGAGCTCATTACAGCTCTTCAGTCACACTCTGGAGAGATATTACATTGTGGAAGGATTCCCAAAATGCATCCAACTCTCATCAGAAGAGGACGGAATTAGTTTGACAGCAACAAGGCTGCAACGGAATGCCATTCCTACGGTTAAAAAAAACATATATAAACATATTCTATAAAACTACAGAAAACAATATTGAAAAGAGACTAAATGTCAAAGACATCCAAAAGTTAAGACCAGCGATAAGCACTGAAAGATGTTTAGTGTTAATTAAACACTCATTTATAACCTTGGGATCATCTATAAGTGCTGTTGAATTCTTGATTCTGATTGGTCAGAAGGCATTGATTAATTTTCTACAACAGCAGCTTTGACAATAGTTAAAATCACAGGTCTATATTAAAGCCATTTTCCAATACATTATCATTTCTATAGTAAAAACTTACAAAGGGACTTGTATCTTGTATTTCGGATGCTCCACATAAACAGATTTTAAAATGTATAATCGTGAAATATTTTGGTGAGAAGTCTCCAATGTGACCTGTGTTTTTTTTTCTCTTATTACCTTTAAGAGAGTGAAAAAAAAGGCTGGTGAGAGAAATATATGGTTTATAGCTACTATAATGTAAGTTATAACAGAAACAAACTTGCTTAAGCAATGTTCCACAGCATTAAATCAAACTATAAGTGGATAAAAAGCATGACCGTCAGTTAAAAATGAAAAATTGTAATCATTGGCAAATTTCTGTGTTATAAGACAAATAAAACACTTAGTAAAATGGTGTTATAAGAAAATAATCAATTTCAGGGTGGTAAAAGTAACTCTGCTTCATCACACCACCCTGTTGTTGAATATGTTTCATATAACATAATATCCTGTTGTCTTTATTCCTTATGCATACTCCATCAATCCATCCATTCTCTATACCACTTATCCTTTTCAGGGTCACAGGGAATCCCAGGGAGCATCGGGCACAAGGCAGGGTACACCTTGGACAGGGTGCCAATCCTTATGCATACTATTTCATATTAATTCAGGCGATAATAGACTATCTAGACATCTGGTTCATGAAGCTGCACATATTCCTGAGGTAAAAGTTAAATAAGGTCCTGAGGTAAAAGTTAAACAATTTCCTGAAGTAAAAGTTAAACAAGTTCCTGAGTTAAAACTTAAACATGGTCCTGAGGTAAAAGTTAAACATGCTCCAGTGGTAAAAGTTACATATTTTCCTGAGATAAAAATAATATCTTCTTGAAGTAACCATTACACATGTTCCTGATGTGTATAATGTGTACAACTTTTATCTCAGGTCATTTTACTGAAGAAAATGTTACACATTTCCTGAAGTTCCTGAAGAAAATGATAAACATGTTCCTGAGATACAAGTTAAACATGTTCCAGTGGTAAAAGTTATATATGTTCCTGAGGTTAAAATAATGTGTTCATGAAGTAACAGTTATACATGTACCTGAGATAAACATTGTGCACATTTAGGAAAATATTAAACATATTCCTGAGGTAAAAATAAAAAATATTTAAAAAGATCCATTTTAAACTTAAAGATTTGTTTTAAGCCTTTGCTTTCTCCATGGGAATGATTTTATGGTATTTCCAGAGCAATTTAATGAGATTTAAACAACAAATTTAAAAAATAATTCGTCCGTCCCCCCCCCCCGGCTGTGTAAATGTAGATGTGCTCCCAAGCATTTCCACCATTTTCCCTGATTTTTAAAAGCTCTTTGGACATAGAGTAACATAATTGCTAATCACCTGTATGACCTCTAAGAGCACCTGCTAAGCTATCAAAAAGTTATTATTTAGTTCTGTCCACATCAAAAGACTTAGCGGTATCTTTTCATTTCTCATAAAATGCCAGTCAGAAACAGAATCCAATTTACAAACTCGTCAGCAGTGTTTGATTCTTTGTTTATGATAGGATGTTCCCCCATCTGCCATCTTCTCAACTCTGAAATACAGCCCAAATTTATGCTACTGGAACTGCTGGTGGTGAATGGTATACATGTCAGATTTGTGCTTTTCTCTGTTATTTGATTGACACTGTGTTTTTAGACTTGCTAACATTTTCCTGGGCACTATTTTGGCACCCACTATTTAAAGAAGAAATACATGACCTTCAACACAGTGTGTGAATTAGAGCTCAGGACAGGCATGAAATTGAAGCCTGAGTAAGGAAGTGTGATAATAAATCTGTCTCTCACCGACTCTGACTTGCAGCTGCTACAGGATGGAATGGTGGCTGGAGAGAAGAAAAGCCAGGTCATAGCTATCAATGCTCAAAATATCATTATCAGTGCTGATGCTGTACACCGGAGCTATTCGAATTCTTTAACAAGTGAGCCATGTGGGGAAATCATGTGGGAAATACAGGCCGAGCCACAGTAAATGTAGCACAGATAAGGGTACTGTCAGAAAAAAAGGTACTGTACAGATATATTCTTGCTAGTTTTATAAGTAATCCTGTGGGAAAATAATTTTTGGTCACAGTGGAGTTTCCAATTTTTCAACCAAAAAAACCCCCAGTGATATCAAGCACTTCCAATAAATTAGGTTTACCTCCCAATTAATCAGACTGCAAATTGGGTTGCAAAGAAGAAAAACAGCATGTTTTTCAATTAAAATATTTGAATGGCAACTTTTCATTGTTGCAATAGACAAAAAATAGCAACTTGCACTATCATTTACATTATAGCAGCTTATATACACCTCTCACCATCCTGTCTTTAACATCATCTATAACATCTCAGTATACTGAGAAATAAACATCACATTGTAACAAGAAAAACAACTTGTTATTATGAGAAAAACAGAGTCTTATGAAGAGAAAATCATCATGATATTACAAGAAAACTACAAATGGCAAAGATTAGACAGAAAATGACAGAAATTAAGGAATAACCTGATATTTTCTCATTATAGCATGATGTTTTTGTAGTTATAACGGGATGTTCCCTTTCAAAGGGAACTCAACGTTGCGTGAGCTTCACACTGTGGGAAGTGCCCTCATGCGTGACCGGCATCTGAAGTGTGTGAAATCACGCCTATTTGTAGGCCTGCCATGGTCAGGTGATGTGGCAATTTCACATGTCGCGTGACTATAAAACGGCACCTATGGACCATGTCATCAGCCTTATTATCTTCAGCGAAAGACTGCATGTCAGTTGTTTGTGTGACTGCTCGCAAAAAAAAAGACTATTCATTTCCTCTTAATTTTTTTCAAAAAATAATTCTTTTTACTTTTCTGTCCTTTAAAAAAAAAAGAAAAGTATGAGTCAGAGAGAGTTCAGGAAGTGTGTCATTTTCTGGTTATAACATGATGTTTTTCTCGTATAACATGTTTTTTTTTCTTGTTATAACATAATGTTTCGGACATTATAATTTGATGTTTTTGACGTTATAATGTGATGTTTTTCTCATTTGATGTGATGCTTTTGTTGTTATAACGTGATTCTTGTCTTGTTTTAAAGTGATGTTTTTCTCATTATGACGTTATGTTTTTGTCATTATAACATGATGTTTTTGTCGTTATAACATTTTTTCTGGTTGTGGCATTTTTTTCTGGTTATCACATGATGTTTTTATCGTTATAACTTGATGTTTTTATTGTTATAACTTTTTTCTGGTTATAACGTGATGTTTTTCTGGTTATAACGTGATGTTTTTATCGCTATAACTTGAGGTTTTTATTGTCATAACAATGTTTTTCTGATTATAACGTGATGTTTTTCTGGTTATAACGTGATGTTTTTATTGTTATAACAATGTTTTTCTCGTTATAATGTTTTTTTCTCGTTATAACGTGATGTTTTTCTGGTTATAACGTGATGTTTTTATCATTATAACGATGTCTTTCTCGTTATAACTTTTTTTCTGATTGTACCGTGATGTTTTTATCGTTATAAAGTGATGTTTTTATCATTATAACTTGATGTTTTTATTGTTATAACTTGATGTTTTTCTGGTTATAACGTGATGTTTTTATCATTATAACTTGATGTTTTTATTGTTATAACTTGATGTTTTTCTGGTTATAACGTGATGTTTTTATCATTATAACTTGATGTTTTTATTGTTATAACGATGTTTTTCTGGTTATAACGTGATGTTTTTATCATTATAACTTGATGTTTTTATTGTTATAACTTGATGTTTTTCTGGTTATAACGTGATGTTTTTATCATTATAACTTGATGTTTTTATTGTTATAACTTTTTTTCTAGTTATAACATGATTTTTTTCTGATTATAACGTGATGTTTTTTATCGTTATAACGTGATGTTTTTATCGTTATAACTTCATGTTTTTATTGTTATAACTTGATATTTTTATTGTTATAACTTTTTTCTGGTTATAACGTGATGTTTTTATCGTTATAACGTGATGTTTTTCTGGTTATAGCTTGATTTTTTTATTGTTATAATGATGTTTTTATTGTTATAACTTTTTTCCTGGTTATAACGTGATGTTTTTCTGGTTATAACGTGATGTTTTTATCGTTATAATGATGTTTTTCTTGTTATAACTTTTTTCTGGTTATAACGTGATGCTTTTATTGTTATAGCTTGATGTTTTTCTGGTTATAACTTGATGTTTTTATTCTTATAATGATGTTTTTCTCGTTATAACTTTTTTTCTGGTTACCACGTGATGTTTTTCTGGTTACAACATGATGTTTTTCTGGTTATAACACAATGTTTTTATTGTTATAACTTGATGTTTTTCTGGTATAAACAAAAACTTGACATGGGTTCTTGTTGCTTGGACAGCAGGCTTCAAATATGAATTCAATTACACGGACGCTGCTATCTAATAGCATTACATCATTGTTATTGTGATAACTAACTTCTGGTTCACAAGCATGCCGTATGGATATCGTTCTGGAAGAGATAAGGGCATAGAGAACAGGAAGGATAACAATAATAAACATTGGACTACGCAATTTTATTTTGCTTTGTTGCGCTTTCTATATGTTGTGATACAGGTTTTCATGTTTAACTTATCTTGCCTTAAGCTACAATTCACGTGAATTTCTACTAGCAGCGAATGCATTATTTATTATGCCATTAAGGCAAATCTGATAGTAAGGCTTACAACACTGGGATCATAATTCTGAGTTATATTATTCTTGTATACATGAGCCAAATTATTCAGCTCATCAAAGCAGGAGGGTCAATATTTTTTTGATCACAGATTATCAGCAGAACTGCATCTGTGCATTTTAATTACTCCAATATCAAAGCAAAGCTAATTCCACACACATGCTCATCACATCCTAATTCATTTTGCTTAAATGTTAAATGTCATATCTGTACAGAATGCAGAAAAGAGCTAAGACAATTTAGGCACAGCTGGATTGTGTTTCCAATCAACCCAATGCTTCCAGTTCACTTGCACACAAATACAAATACGGTCAAGTGTTCTTGGGCGGTCTGTGGTAAAACATGCCTCTTTTTCTTCCTAAACTGTTGATTTCTCTTTGAATAAACATGTATGTTCTGTTTCTTCTTTCTTTCTTTCTTTCCTTCTTTCTTTCTTTCTCTGACCTTTTGGCAAGACAGCTGCAGACAGTTAACATATTTCTAAATTTGGTTGTGAGGAAAACAAGAATATTAAGTAATGGATAAAACACTTGGGGGTGTGCTAAAATTGAAAAAATTTCATTTTTGAAGAGGTGAGGGGGTGTTTTGTTAGGGGCTGGGCTCTGTGTGTGTGTCTGTGTAATATATATATATATATATATATATATATATATATATATATATATAGTAGATTCATTACACATAAAGTGAAACATTTCAAGCCTTTTTTCTTTTAATCTTGATGATTACAGCTTATAGCTCATGGAAATAAAAAATCCAGTATCTCAACATATTAGATATGTCCCATGTATAACATATTATAAATAAAGAATTTATAATACAGAAATGTCGACCCTCTGAAAAGTATGTTCATTTATGGACTCAATACTTGGTCAGAGCTCCTTTTGCACAAATTACTGCATCAATGTGGATCAGACTGTGGCACTGCTGAGGTGTTTGTTCTGGAAGCGCAGGTTGCTTTGATAGCGGCCTTCAGCTCGTCTGTATTGTTGGGTCTGGTGTCTCTCAGAGATTCTCTATGGGGTTCAGATCAGGCGAGTCGGCTGGCCAATCAAGCACAGTAATACCATGCTCAGCAAACCAGTTACTGGTAGTTTTGGCACTGTGAGCAGGTGCCACGTCCTGCTGGAAAAGGAAATCAGCATCTCCATAAAGCTCGTCAGCAGAAGGAAGCATGAAGTGCTCTAATATCTCCTGGTAGACGCTGCATTGACTCTCGACTTGAGAAAACACAGTGGACCAACACCAGCAGATGACATGGCCCCCAAATTATCACTGACTGTGGAAACTTCACACAGGACTGCAAGCAGCTTGGATTCTGTTCCTCTCCACTCTTCCTCCAGACTCTGGGACCTTGATTTCCAAATGAAATGCAAAATTTACTTTCATCTTCCCCGTGATTGTGGTTGTGTACTGAAGCAGACTGAGAGAATAAAGACTCAGGAAACCTTTGCAGGTGTTTTGAGTTAATTAGCTGATTAGAGCTCTTCTCACGTCGACATTTCTGTATTATAAATTCTTTATTCTAATATTTTGAGATAATGGATTTTTGATTTCCGTGAGCTGTAAGCCATAATAATCAAGATTAAAACAAAAAAAAAAAGGCTTGAAATATTTCACTTTATGTGTAATGAATCTAGAATATATGACAGTTCCACTTTTTGAATTAAATTACAGAAAAAAAAATCTTTTCCATGATATTCAAATTTTTTTAAATGCACCTGTATATAAATAAATCTCTATGACAGCCATGACACATTCATGACATAATTCTTAAGTAAAATATGTTTAATTTGACTATTTACTATTTACAACATGTTATAAAGCACTGATGTCTTATTCAAACTGTATTCTTGCTTCATGCCTCTGCTTTGGATCCACTATAACCCTGACCAGTATAAAGTGCTTAGCGAAGATAAATGAATGAATGAATGAATGAATGAATGTATATATATATAATAAATACATATGACAAGGCATAGCGCCATAATACTATTGTTATTAAAATGTTATGTAATTTCTCTGACCCTGAATTAGAGTATCTATGTGTTTATCTGTGAGTTTAAGAGAGACGATGTTTGGAAGGAATTAAATTTACTTGGCAAGCTTCATCACATCACCATTATGTGACTGACATGAGCTGTAATAACATTTTAATATAAGTCATAACACGTACATGTCAAACAAAATCTGTCACACGACTCCGGTATTATGTCAGCTTGGCATCGAAATTGACAAAAGCACTCTTTATGTCAGAGGACACGTCTTTGAATATGTCATAATATCTGTTAATATGAGTGGATGTGTGTTTAAGGTTTATGAAGCATCATGTAGCCCTATGCACAACATCCATAAGAAAGGTGTAACTGCACATTTTTGTTATTAAAAGCCTATAAATAAAAAGTTACCCAAATTTACCTTATCTTAATTTTTCCTTTTTTTCCCCTTTGTGTTCTCCCGCTCTATCTCATATATAATATTCACATTATAGTCAAATAAATGTAAATGCCTTCAAGTGACTCACTGTAAAGTATGGTCACCATGGCAATGGGCATGACCAGCAGGCCTAGCAGCATGTCCGTTATAGCCAGCGACATCAGGAAGTAGTTTGTGGCATTCTGCAGCTTCCTTTCCAGACTCACAGCCATGATGACCAGGATGTTGCCCGTCACCGTGACGACAATGGCCAGCAGGATCAACAGAGCCAGCCAGTTCTTCTGCACGGTCCCGAGGGCACGTGACTCCATCGGCACGTTTATGCCCTCACCAACCTCGCTGGAGTTTGCAGAATCATTGGGCGAGACATTACCCAGAAGCCCCGGGAGCCAGAGGTCTGCTCCTGGTCTGAACCCATTTGTGCTCCTGTTTGCTCTTTGTTGATCGTCCGACATGGTTGTGACGTGGTGAGAGGACAGTCAGTGTAGACAGCTGATCAAATCCAGATACGTAGAGAAGGTCATTGAGGAGCAGTAAATGTCTGACACCAGATTTTCTTCAAAGACACACACACAGAATGTATGTAGAGTGAGGCAGGTTCTGACAGATGCCAGCTGTGATGATGTATAAATGACTGAAAAAAAAATTGGAGAAACCCAAATGTGATTAACGTGTGCTTGCTTTACCCCCTAAAGTCCTTCCTTATTATGTGGTTATCCATCTTCAAGCATATTATTCAGTGACTGAATTGACACTAATAGGAAATGTATGAGTTATGAGGGTGAAGTCTAGATTTGTTGATGGTTCCTGTGAGTTTAAGGTGTTAATTAATACATTAAGCACACACACACACACACACACGCACACACGCACGCACGCACACACACACACACACACATATATCAATATATGTACATGCAGGTGTGGCTGATATTATTGTGCTAGCAGGGTTAATCACTCCTATATTTCAAAACATTTTTTGCAGATTATTTGCAGTTAAAAAACGTGGATTTGACTCCCGAGTGGTGCAGCAAAGATCACAAGTTCGAATCCCGACATTTCTACAACCATCTGTGGCTGGAAACCAAGGGAGTAAAACTGTCCATGCTTTCTGGGTGGGTGGGTGTAACGGCATATTCTTTCTCCCTTCTCAATCATAGCAACACTAACCAATCATGGGCATCTGTGAGCTCATGAATGTGTAAGAGGGCAGACAGTGCTTTTGTCCAAGTGTGTTATGCAGCAGCTCAAAAAGATGCCACTGGCTGGCTTCTAGGGTTGGCAAGTGGGAATTGGCAGGTGACCAAGTTGGGGAGAAAAGTGGATTCTTTTGAATTCTAGGTGGATTATTTTGAAAGAATTTCTCATAAAAATGATATAAAGAAGCAAGACATGAAAAGCGAGGCTGATTTCCTTCTTGCCCAAACTGTAGATTCATGCAGCCAATCAGTGACTGTGGTAACAGGTGATTACAAAGACTGACACGGCCCCTAGATTTCATCTCCAGCCACTCTATATGGGCTGATATGTTCTTCACTGAACACATCTGTAACGCATCATCAGCAGTGATATAAAATACAGACGCAATTGTAATGAACATGAACGAGGTGGATTATTCCACCTCAAAATCATCATCTATCATCCTTTTTTTCCCCCAAGATGTGTTTGGAGGAGAAACTAAAATAGATAAAGTAGTGAAGCATGTATTGTCTAATCAAAATACAAATTCACAAAAATATAGGCAATTGAACTAGTTATAAAAGGGTTACAACTTTTCTGTTTAGGGTGTTTCATATTCGGAGGAATCATGACATGAGCATTACAGGTTTCAAACTCTTAAAAAATATA
This sequence comes from Ictalurus punctatus, assembly GCF_001660625.3. Classification (NCBI taxonomy): domain Eukaryota; kingdom Metazoa; phylum Chordata; class Actinopteri; order Siluriformes; family Ictaluridae; genus Ictalurus; species Ictalurus punctatus. The sequence continues at coordinate 13,478,805 of NC_030427.2, read as the reverse complement.
TCAATTCAGAATGCAGCTGCGTATCTAGCTTTAAGTGTAAAGTGTGTGTGTGTGTGTGTGTGTGTGTGTGTGTGTGTGTGTGTGTGTGTGTGTGTGTGTGTAAAATAAATTTCTTATTATGCCATCAATGAGACCTCATGTATAATGTAATCCATTACACAACCCTTATAGTTTCATTCCCCAGGTATTGATACATATTATGTTTTAGCCGCTCATCTAATATCATTGTGTATATATACAGTTACATATGTGTTTGCTAATTATTACCCATTTAAGACTTCCTTGAAAGTTTATAACCTCACACATCTAATAAATATCAAACAACCATTCAAGTTTACCTTCTATTGACTTCAGAAGCATTTCCTGAGCAACACAATCCTTTCTGCTCTTTTTCCATCCAGAAATACCCTGAGAGCTCCAGAGTGGTCAGCATCCAAGTGAGATAAACTCATCGCAGAATCCATTCCCCGTCTCTCTCAGACGCTCCACACCTCACTGCCTCTATTCCATCTCTCTGTCCCTTTTCACCCTCCCTCTCTCACACTCGGTTACTCACCTCTCTCTCTCTCTCTCTCTCTCTCTTTCTCACGCTTATTCTTCACAATCCTCTCAGGCGCTACAATCCGTAACTGAAGGCAGCTCGTTTGAGGTCTCTCCGGAAAACCTCTTCTTACTTTGCTCCTTCAAGCGAGACAAAAACATAACATCCAAACACATGCACAAGAATACATTCACCCACATTTCTCTCCTCATCCTGTATTTATAGAATTACTGAAGCTAATTTTTCATTTCTTTAACCTTCTCAGAGTTCTCTTCTTTTTCTCTGAAGCCTTGCCATCATATCCAGATGGGTGACTAGATCAGATAAGGAACATCGAATATACAACGATCAACCATAACATTAAACTGCCTAATATTGTGTAGGTTGAGACAGGGACTCCACAAGACCTCTGAAGGTGTGCTGTGGTTTCTGGCACCAAGACGTTAGCAGCAGATTCTTTAAGTCCTGTAAGTTGTGAGGTGGGGCCTCCATGGATCAGACTTGTTTGTCCAGCACATCCCACAGATGCTGGATCGGATTGAGATCTGGAGAGTTTGGAGGCCAAGTCAATACCGTGAACTCTTTGTCATGTTTCTCCAACCACTCCTGAACAATTTTTGCAGTGTGGCATGGTGCATTATCCTGCTGAAAGAGGCCACTGCCATTAGGGAATACCATTGCCATGAAGGGGTGTACTTGGTCTGCAACAATGTTTAGGTAGGTGGTACGTGTCAAAGTAACAACCACATGAATGCCAGGACCCAAGGTTTCCCTGCAGAACATTGCCCAGCGCATCACACTGCCTCTGCCAGTTTGCTTTCTTCTCATAGTCCATCCTGATGCCATCTCTTCTCCAGGTAAGCAACGCACACGCACCTGGCCATCCACATGATGTAAAAGAAAACCTGATTCATCAGACCAGGCCACCTTCTTCCAGTGGTCCAGATCAGCATGGACACACTGACTGGTCTGTTGCTACATAGCAAGCTGCAATGCACTGTGTGTTCTGACACCTTTCTATCATGTAGCCAGCATTAAATTTTTCATCAATTTGTCCTACAGTAGCTCTTCTGTGGGATCGGACCAGACAGGCTAGCCGTCGCTGTCCACATCAGTGAGCCTTGGGCACCCATGACCCTGTCGGCGGTCATTTCCTTCCTTGGACCATTTTTGGGAGGTACTAACCACTGCATACCAGGAATAGCCAACAAGACCTGTCATTTTGGAGATGCTCTGACCCAGTCATCTAGCGATGATAATTTCGCCCTTGTCAAAGTCGTTCAGATCCTTACAGTTGCCCATTTTTCCTGCTTCCAACACCTCAACTTCAATAACCGATTGTTCACTTGCTGCCTAATATACCCCACCCCTTGACAGATGCCACTGTAATAAGATAATCAATGTTATTCACATCACCTGTCCGTGGTTTTAATGTTATGGCTGATCGCTGTATATCACAGACAACAATTTTCAGGAACAAGATGGAAAGAAGCTTTAATACCATATTGTGTTTATATAAAATATCTCAACTGACCACATACAAACACAGTAGAAACAGTAGAAATGGTTCAATTACAGTAGATATGAAAAAGTCTACACATCCCTGTTGCACATCCCTGTGAAAAACAAATGGAAATAATTTAGGGGGAAGAAAGAAAAAGAAAAAACTTACAAAAACCTGAATGCATAAGTGTCCACAATCTTTAATAATGGGGCATGTGACTGTGTTCAGAATGAATCAATCACATTCAAACTACTTTTCAAAAGTAATTATCATACACCCATAATCAATGAAGTGATTCACCTCAAATAATGACCAGTTGTTTCTGTGATATTTTCCCAAAATTTTATTGGTTCTATCTGGCTGCGGAAGCCCTAGTACTCAAAGAGCTTACGGGATCATTGTTGAATGATATCAATCAGGAGAGGGATACAAAAGAATTTTCAAAACATTGCATGTACCATGGAACACAGTGAAGGCCGTCATCAACAAGTGGGGCACCACAGTGACATTACCAAAAACAAAAAAGGACATCCCTCTAAAAAAGATGAAACGACAGGATAAAAAACTTATCAGGGAGGCTGCCAGTAGACCTACGGCAACACTAAAGGAGCTGCAGTAATATCTACCAAGTACTGGTCACTCCTTGCATGTGACAACAATCTCTCATATTCTTCACATGTCTAGGCTATGGGGTGGGGTGGCTAGACGGAAGCCCTTTCCAAGGCTGCCTAAATTTTGCCAAACGATGTGGGAAAATGTGTTCTGGTCTGATGAGACCAAGGTAAAACATTTTGGGCATAATTCTAAAATATACATTTGGCACAAAAACAGGACAGCATGTAACCCAAAGTATTCTATACCCACAGTGAAACATGGTGGTGGCAGCATCATGCTATGGGACGGCTTCTCTTCAACTGGAACTGGGGATCTAGACAAGATGGCTGGAATCATGGATAGCTCCAACTGAAGAAAAATTTAAGAAAATCCAAGTCAACAAAGGAATGTCTTTAGAAGAAGAAGCCCAAAGCTTTAGAATGGCCAGATCAGATCCCAGAGCTAAATCCTACTGAAAATTTGTGGAATGACGGAAAGAAGAGGGCTGTGCTGTGCAGGTCCCCTTGTAGTTTGATAAATCCAGAACATTTTTTTAAGGAAGAGTGGCATAAAATTGGCAAATCAAGCTGTGCTAAGGTTGTAGACTCTTACCCAAAAAGGACTGAATGCTGTATTACAAGCAAAAAGTTATTTAACAAAACAATTTTTAAGGAATGTGCAGACTTATGCAACTAGGTTATTGCAAGCTTTTTCTTTTTCCTTTCCTAAAAGTTTTTTTTACTTGCATTTTGTTTGCTGCACATTAAAAGTGGACCTGATTAAAAATCTGACATTTAATCTTTTTTTCTTTACAATTTTATTTTCTCAGTACAGGGAAATGTGTTAATTTTTCCCCATAGTGGTAATGAAACACACTCTACAGATGTGATATATAGAGACTGGGTTGAAAACTGCTGGCATATTCCTTTAAAATAATCCAACTTAGTTGTCAACCATTTTTAGCCTAAGAGCTCTGTCATCACAAGATATTACAAATGTATTATTAATCCTTATTATCAATCAATATTTAATATTGCCCAAAAATACACGTCTAATTTCTACCTTTATGATGGGAAAGATTACTGATGGCACCTCTTCTGTGGGAGAAAGGAAAGAGCAAAAAGGTGGTGTTTGTGGGAAAAAAAGAGAAGAAAAGAGAGAGAGAGTAAGATATCAGAGCAGTCCCAGAACGGTTCGTATTATCTTTCGCTTTGTCCACATAAGCAGTGGAACAAAAGCATAAATATCGCAAAAAGAAAACAACAAACAAACCTCCTTTTGCATAAGCTGATCTTTTGGGCCTCTAGAGGGTTGAGGATTGAGTATTGAGTCCAGAGCGAGTGGGAGGGTGAGAAAGAAGGCCATGGGGCGGAAGAACAGCAGCGGGAGACTGACAGGCTGCGGGGAACAGCAAAAATAAAGCCTCTGTCACTTCCCCTCCGCCTCTGCAGCTCAACTCTGACAGATGAGTCCTGAACCTGCAGAGGGCCCTTGTCCTGATAAGTCTGGGGGTGGCAGTGTTATGTGTGTGTGTGTGTGTGTGTGTGTGTGAACGTCTGTGTGTAGCATGGCCGCTGGCTGTGCTGTAATTGCTCACCTGGGAACAGGCTGCTGCTTCAGTGTCTATCACTCGGACTTCTCACACACAGATCCACACACAGATCTGTTTGATGTCCCTCGGTGGTCTCAGGGTGCATCCGCTTATTAAAACCGACTCTAATGCTGCCGATTCACATCTACTTATCGACATCTGCAGATCTCTGCACTTCAACATAAAACCGCATAATGAACAAGACAAAGGTTACACTGGGTTACTTTATGCAGCTAGAGGCTTTATTAGGACCGAGGACTACAGATGCTATGATAGCTTTAGGACTGCAATTGCCACGAACAATTTTGCACTCAAGTTTCCATCAGTGAACATCGTGTAGCATCACATTTATTTATCTATTTGAAACAAAATGTATGAAGTTTGATATTTATATCTATCCTTTATATTTTCCAAATTGTTTGTTTGTTTTTATAGCAAAAAAGTAATAAACTATCAAAAAGTGTAAAGATTCATATTTATATATAGTCTAGTATTTGTTTATAAAGAAACAAAACATTATTAATTAATGTATTTGTTTGTTTGTTTCTTTGAGTTATTAGAGATTTAGACAAGAGGGGGGAAAAAACAAGAGAAATAAAACAAAATGTAATTGCTTGTTTGCTTGCTTGTTTGTTTTGTTTGAATTTTCCACCCAGAGAACCCAAGCCGTTTACAATTTTCTAAAATCATATGAACAGCACTTTCTGTAGTTTTCCTTCTATATTTCTGCTTGTTTGTAATTGATTGAGGTTTAGATTAAAACTCGTTCAATTTAAGTGATCAGTCATTTCTCTGGTTTGGTATATCTCTTGTGCAGTCCCCAGACCCCACTGTGAGAACCACAGCCTGAGAAAACTTCATGTAAATGTCTACATGCCCACTGGAAAGTAAACATACCATCAGGAAGACTTGAGTCTGAGCACTGAAATCGTTTTCCTTCAGAAGACTCAGCTTACAGGTGCATATCATTTATAGGATACAGATTTGACACAACTTATTAGAAGAAACGTCCTATATAGTACATGTTATATTCCTATCATCCCTATCAGATTGTCTTTGGAGATTCTGAAGGTTGTGGCCAGAAAAGTGTACAAAAAATTGTGAATAATGAGACAGGGCCAAGTGAATCTCTAATAACAGGGTTAGCAGTTCATAAAAATGCAAGAAATAAAAGCAGTGACAGAAAGAATAAAATTATTTATAAAAATTAATAATAGTAAAAGTAACACAAATATCCATACATCCATCTTCTATACCGCTTATCCTCTTCAGGGTCACGGGGAACCTGGAGCCTATCCCAGGGTGCATCGGGCACAAGGCGGGGTACACCCTGGACAGGGTGCCAATCCATCGCAGGGCACACTAACATACACATTCACATACCCATTCATACACTACGGACACTTATGCCAATCAGCCTACCATGCATGTCTTTGGACTGGGGGAGGAAACCGGAGTACCCGGAGGAAACCCCGCAGCACGGGGAGAACATGCAAACTCCGCACACACAGGGCCACGGCAGGAATCCAACCCCCGACCCTGGAGGTTTGAGGCGAACGTGCTAACCACTAAGCCACCGTGCGCCCTAACGCAAATAATAAAAGTTAATTAAATGCCAATGTAAAAAAAAAATTTAAAAATATTTTGTTGTTGTTTTTAGTCAGTTATAAATGGAACCTGACAAATGTTTAACGGTAATGTGTTCCTGCTCTCTGCTGCTTCACCACTCTTTTTACTGACTTGTATTATTTTCTCAGTGTGAAACATAAGAAACTCTGACAGAAGAGTTATTTGGGTGGTACTCTAGGTACTCTGGTTTCCTTCCCCAATCCAAAGCCATGCGTTGTAGGCTGATTGGCATCTCTAAATTGTTCGTAGTGTGTGAATGGGCGTGTGAGTGTGTCTGCGCACGTGCCCCATGGAGGGTGTCCCCCGCCTTGTGCCCCAAGTCCTTTGGGATAGGCTCCCGGCTCCCCCAGGACCCTGTGTAGGATAAGCAGTATGCGGATGGATTTAAATGTGTAAATATCATGTACAGGTGTTATGATACACACAATATACACAGGCATACAGTGCTGTGAAATGGTATTTGCTCCTATCCTGATTTCTTCTGTTTTTGTGTGTATCTCATACTAAATTGTTTCAGAAATTAAAACAAAATCTAAGATAAAACAAAGGCAAACACAAAATACAGTTTTAAATGATAATATGCTGTTTATTGAATCAAAAAAAGGTATCCAAAACCATCTGGGCCTGTGTGAAAATATATTTGCCTCTGTAGTTGCATTTTGAAACTGCATTCATAATGGGGTTCAGCTGGACTAGATGCAGCCAGGCCTGATTACTGCAAACCCTGTTCAAACAAATCAACACTCAAAGAGAACTTTTTCAACAGCATATTGGTTAAAATGTCTTACCCAGTAACACACTATGCCAGAGTTGAAAGAAATTCCAGAAATCATGAGGAAGAAGGTGATTGAAATACATCAGTCTGGGAGGGTTATAAAGCTATTTCAAAGGCTCTGGGACTCCAAAAAACCCAGATGAGAGCCATTATCTAAAAATGGAAAAACTCGACACAATAGAGAACCTGCGCAGAAGTGACCGACCTTCCAAAATTCCTCCAAGAGCACAACAACTACTCATCCAGGAAATCACAAAAGAGCCAAGGACAACATCAAAGGACCTACAGGCCTCACTTGTGTCAATAAAGGTCACTGTTCATGACTCCACTATCAGAAAGACACTGGGCACAAATGGCATCCATGGAAGAGTGACGAGGTGAAAACCACTGCTAACACAGAAGAACATTAAGGCTTGTCTGAATTTTGCCAAAACACACCTTGATGATCCTCAAACCTTTGTGTGTGGAGTCGAAAGTGGAACTGTTTGGAAAACAGGGGTCCGGTTACATCTGGCATAAACCAAAGACAGAATTCCAGAAAAATAACATCATACCTAAGGTCAAGCCTGGTGGTGGAAGTGTGATGGTGTGGGGATGCTTTGCTGCTTCAGGGCCTGGGCAACTTGCAATAATTGAGGGAAACATGAATTCTGCTCTTTACCAGAAAATCCTAAAGGAGAATGTCCGGTCTTCAGTCTGTAAGCTGAAATTCAAGCACAATTGGATTATGCAGCAAGACAATGATCCAAAGCACAGGAGCAAGTACTAGTCCTAGAAGTAAGCGAAATACTGATCTCCAGTTATCGGAAGCATTTTGCTGTAATTATTGATGCTAAAAGCAAAGTTTAAGGGGGCAATTAGTTTTTCACATGGGTGATAGGTGTTGGATAACTTTTTTTGCTTCAGTAAAATAAATAAATAAAAACTGTATTGTGTGTTTACCCAGGTTGCCTTTGTTTTATCTTGTATTTTGTTTGAAGATCTAAAACTATTTAATATGAGATACACAAAAACAGAAGAAATCATTTTTTTCACAGCATTGTATATGCAGTACACACATAGCTTCATATGCTGCTGTTTCACACCTAAAATGTGTGTGTGAAGGGGGGTCACATGCCAACATACACACACATCCACACACACATTATATTAATTTTGTTATTGGCATGAGGCCACACGCAAATGCACCATACTCTGTAGGTGCTGGAACAAAAGATAATTGAAGTTAATACCAAGCCAATCTAGCAATCTGGGTTTCATTTCCCAGACCTGTGATTGAGCGCTCGTCCTGATGCACACCCACACCCACATACACACTCACACACCAGCTGAAGCTCTGCACATCCTGCACCTGGTCCAACCAACACTGCATATTATCTCATAAATGCGGCATGGCGACACAATTAACCATGTCCTCTACGGACCAGCAGACAAGCCCTCAATCCCATTAGGACGCAGTGTGATTGAATTAGGAGCAGTGCGCAGCTTTGAAGAGAAGTAAGCCTTCTCCACACACACGCCACAAATGGCGACAGAGAGCCGCCTGTCATATCTGGGGGTGGAAGAAAAAGAAAGAGAGAGAGATAGAGAGAGAGAGAGAGAAAGAGAGAGAGAGCTAAACCCTACACTCAGTGAAACGCTGATGAGAAATTAATGACATGAAGATAAAAGTGACCCTCGAAGGTTTATACAAAAAATAATAACATGCACTTGTATTTCAAAAGCTGGATGATTTATTGTCCTAAAGGAGCTCTTTCAGTGAGATCAATTTTAGCTACTTATATAATAAATGGTGATTAATTCAAAATGCAAACTACGAGAGGAGGCCGCAGGAGAGCAGAGCTGAGCTGTGCCGCCTCACCTTTGTTTGAGCTCCAGGACTATAATTGTAATGGAAATATCAATCATAGCATGGCATAATGGCATTAATACGGAAGATGTAATGCACTTTCACACTACTTTATAGAGAAATGTTGAGAATACTGCATGTCATCCTTCACAGATGTAACACACTGACAATACCTGTATCTGTTTAGTGATCTAAATATTCAGATCTGTATCCAGATTTAAAACCTAAAGAGGGCATGGCCTAAACCATAATCGGAAGAAAAAAAATTCCAGCAGTGTCAGCGTGGTGTGAGAATTGTGGCTCTGACAGTTCCTCAACCTCAGCTACATCACACCAGTTCAGAACTGATCTCAACTACAGGGTGTCCAAAAAAGTCAGGAACCCATGAGAGTAAACATATAATTAAGTATGGATTTATTATTTACAACACATGCTCTATATGTTCATCCTTACGCGCATTTTCTCAGCCCCCGAATCATGTTTTTGCAGATTTTGATCAATATATTCCCATTAGTTCATGACTGTTCAGACACCCTGTAGAGATGACTATTTGACACAGTTAATTTTTTTTGTTTGTACCCGTTTGCGATATTTTCTATCAATGTACTGTAGTTGGTTTGATTTCCCAAAATATAAAAAACTAGGAGTTAAATTGAAACCACTGTGACCCTGACCAGGCAGTTACTAAGGATGATTAAGCATTAATGTTCACTGTAAATGCATTACACGTTAACAATTGTGGTCTTTCTTTGTCCCACAAGCTTCAAATCTGACTGCACACTCACAAGACCATAAGATCAACCAGCCTTAACACACCATGTCATCATGGAGCTTGCTTTGTGCACAGGGGCATTGTCATGCTGGAACAGGTTTGGGTCTCATAGTTCCAGTAAAGGGAAAGCTACAGCATACAATGTCATGCTATACAACGGTGTGATTCCAACTTTGTGGCAGTTTAGAGAAGAACCACATACGGGAATGATGGTTGGGTGTCCAAATACTTTTGGGCGTATAGTGTATTTTTATTGTTACACAAATGTTAGAGACGTCTTGGATATGTCCCTATCAGATTTGCACATCTGGGTCCAGATATTTTTGCCCATTCCTCTTCGCAAACTCACTCAAACTGTGTGAGATTGGATGCTGCAATTTTCAAGTCTTGCCACGCATTCTTAATCAGATCATGGTCTGGCCATAGACTGGGCTGCTCTAATACATCTGTCCTCTCTGGGGCTTTCCAGGAACAGGTGTATATTTGTAGTGACATTTTAATTGTACACAGGTAGACTCCATTCAACTAATTATGGGAACTGGTTGTGCCAGGACTAATTTAGGGGTTTCACAGTAACGAGGCGCATGCTTATTCAAGCACAATTTTTACGCTTTTTATTTGTGAATAATTTTGCAGATTTTACTTCCTACTTTAATATTATGGGCTATCTTGTGTAGATTCGTTTCATATAATCCCAATTAAGCCCATTTCAGTTCCAGATTTTTAACACTACAAAATATGGAAAAGTTCAAATATGGTGAATACTTGTGCACGGCACTGTATAAACTGAACATTACTGTTCTTACAAGACCATAAGGTGTTTGTCACATCACCAGTTTGTACGGTTTAACTATAAATATGCCTTTTTTTTGTTCCTTAAACAAAGACGCAGTGTGATTAAATATGGTAATGAAAATGCAGCAGCTATTAAAACTGCTTGAAGCTCATGGCACATCGTGTATTCTCAAACGTAATATAATTCGTTTTTAAAAGTTATACTGATAACATTTCTCAATATTGAACATGCTTAATTGGACTGTATTATCATCATCTCCATTTTATAATTTAGCTGCTGGATTTGATGGCACAATCATTCTCAATTTATTACACATTGATAAGAGTTTTAAAAAAAATGTTCCTTGTGCTTATTCAGTTACAGGAAATGGGTGGCATTAAATCAAGACACACACACACACACACACACACACACACACACACACACACACACACGCACACACACTTTGAGTGTTCTGTGTCTATCTTTGTGTATTTTTAGTCAAAAATTCAACGTTCATGATTTTCACCAAATTCACAGGGTGTGTTAGGGAGGTCAAGACACAGCAGTGCATTTAGCTTCATTCGATCACATTCCAGAGCTGAGAGCTGAGCCTCTCATTTCCAATATATTACACTCAATAAATTACACAGTTTCGGGAAGCGAAAATTTACACATTTTAATGGTTAATATCAGTTAAAGTACATGAGCATTGCAGGAGCTTGGATGTAAATATACCTATTTGGTCTGCTATGCTGATCTATACTATACTATACTGTATTTTTACTATACTACACTATAACAATTCATTCTACTATACTATACTATGCTTATACTACACTACAACATTTTATCTGTACTGTAGCATACCTATTTTCACTACTATACCTTACTAAACCGTGCTATACCTTGCTGTACAATATTTTACTGTACTGAATTATACCACTTTTATTGACTATACTTATTTAATCTACTAAATATACTCATGTACAGTATAGTATCACTATTTCATACACCCTGTTGTGTACTAAATGTACTACGCTACACTATACTACACAATAATATACTTACACTATAGGGTACAATACTATACTATTTCATACACTGTCCCGAACTGCACTGTACTATGCTACAATACACTACATAATAATATACTTATACTATACAATGCTATACTATACCATACTCACAATATTTCACACATTATACTGAACTGTATTGTACTATGTTACACTTTACAACACAATAATATACTTATACTGCACTTTACTATACTATACTATACTATATCACAGCTTTGGGGCATGGTAAAAACAACGCTAAATGCATCCATCCCTAACATCCATCCATTTTCTATACCGCTTATCCTACAGGGTTGTGGGGAAACTGGGGCCTATCCCAGGGAACATGGGGCTCAGGGTGGGGTGCCAATCCATCACAAAGCACAATCACATACACACTACGGAAACTTTGGAAATGCCAATCAGCCTAGCATGCATGTCTTTGGACTGGGAGAGGAAACCGGAGTACCCAGAGGAAACCCCCCGCAGCATGGGGAGAACATGCAAGTTCTGCACACACAAGGCCATGGTGGGAATTGAACCCCAACCCTGGAGGTGTGAGGCAAATGTGCTAACCACTAAGCCACCATGCGCCCCACCTCCATAACACATGGTGGGAATTTGGTGTAGATCTGAACATGTCAAATACCTTTGTTTTGACTAACACGGGTGTGCAGTTAGTCTGTATCCTATCACACTCTAGAGCTGAGATCTGAGACTCTCATTTCTCAGATATATATCTCAGATATAACTCAATAAAATATATAGGTTTGGGACAGACAAATTTATATTCATATACCAGAAACAAACTGAGCTATAAAGTTATCTGTTATAACACTCTAATGTCATTCAGACCAAAAAGAGTCCTAACACATTTTTATTGCAGCAGAAGTCTGAGGCGTTATGTCAGTTTGACATCAGAACTGATGAATGCAGTCTTTATGACAGCTGATGCTTACTGGAACTAGCATTTATAAGTGTTTATGCAGATTCATGCAGTTACTATGTAGCCCTATAAACACTGCCCTTAAATATAGTGTTATTAAGCCTTTTTTGGATCGCTCAGCTCTGACATGTATATTGTATGCCATCACAAAAAAATCCTCTATGGACTGTAAGTGCTAATGGATAAACAAAGCCTGGCTATTAATCTGATATTCATGAAGTGAACGCATAGACAGCAGATGCCTCAGAGTTGCATGGAGAAACTAGGCTACATTACATTTGCATCTCATTCTCATAGACTCACTCTTTCCTCAGGAAGTCGTTACTGGAGTCCTCACAGGAGAGATATCAGCGATGCTCATAAACCACAGTGACAGTGAAATGAAGTGAAAGCTTTGACTTTGAAATGCTGAAATGTCTCACACAGCGTTTCAAAAGCAATGAAGCTCTTTAAAAGGCTCAGCGCCAGGCCAAAGCTCACAGCATTGCTCTTGAAGATTGAGGCTATAACATTTGAAATATGGTTCTCAAACATTTTATCACTTTTTCCAGAAGTTTCTCGAGTCCTGGTGCAACATTTCACACAGCGTTTTAAAGTCTTTATCTGCTCAATAAACCTGATGTTGCTAATTATAGCTTTATGAGAATGATCAAGCTGATAAAGTGTGCTTGGAGCAGGTTAAATCCTGCAGTTCCAGAGGTATTATTGCACCAAGGGGTCAAACATGGGAATTGCAACAAGCACTACTAGAGGCCCATTGGGGCAGGAATCATGCTGCTCCATGCTCACTCTGTGAGCATTTTCATTTCTAATTTAAAAATACACCTGTGCTCAACAAGATCTTGTTTTATAGCAAATAATCTAAATTAAAACTAATAAATTTCTGCAAACAAATGTAAGTGTACACAGTCTGTGTATGACGTACAGAACCATTTCTATTGTATGAAATATGGCCACAGTTGCTTCACAGATTGCAACAAAAGCATGATGTTATCAATTTTAAGTCTTCAAAATACAAATTGATTATCATTATTTCTGCAGTGCAGAGGATTGTGTCAAAGTTTGCGGCCCTTATCATGCATGCCAATAAAGAGTCATTGCTATGAACTGAGTTTCAGTTATCATCTGCAGTGTTCTCCATGTTCTTCTCATGGATATGTGTGTACATATGGTAAATAGCGCACTTATATAGCGCTTTTATCCAAAGCGCTTTACACTGTGTCTCATTCACCCATTCACACACACACACTCACACACCAATGGTAGCAGAGCTGCCATGCAAGGCGCTAACTTGTTATCGGGAGCAACTTGGAATTCAGTGTCTTGCCCAAGGACACTTCGGCATATGGAGTCACGTGGGCCGGGAATCTAACCTCCAACCCTACGGTTAGTGGACAACCTGCTTTACCACCTGAGCCACCCCGTGTATGTGTGCATGTACATGTGTACATGTGTGTGTGCATAAAAGTACAAATAAAGTAGGGTTGATAAAGGTGGGTTGACAACCACGGCTCTAGGGTACATCATTTGGACATCGTCGTTAAGCAGTGGACTGTTTGGACTAAAGTACAAAATAGCAAAACTCCCAAATAGTGCACTTTATAGTGACCAGGGTGAGTTTTGGATCTGTTTGAATGATGCAGTTAATAGGGAGCAGGGCGTCTTTCCTGTTCTCTTCAACATAATCAGCTAAATACTTTAGGATACATTTTCTTCAGAATTACTGACAAACTAAATGATGACTCTGGTGGAAAAGTAATCGGACAAAATAGAACCTGGAATTGAAATAAACTTTTTTTCCTTGTGTGATCAGAGGTAAGAAAAGAAAAAGAGACAACACATGAGTTAGAAGAGGGTTAAAGAGAGGAAGGATACATGTTTAATTTTTTTTTCGTTAAACAATAAAAGTTACACTTCTTGAATATAAATTATTTTCTGAAATGGTCACTAATATGGCCTCTGAATACAGAACGCTGTTATTAGAATGACTTTAATTTTCTTTCATAATGCCATTTTCACATTCTGAAATGTCATAACTGATATTACTAGAATCGTCCAGAAATGCTCTTTCATTAAAGCTTTTAATAATTTCACCCTCTCCCACCAATGTGACCTTTGCCAAAGTCAGTGCAAGCCTTCTGACTAACAATGACACCAGAGACTGTCTAGAAGATAATACAGAGAATGTTCTGGTAAGTGGGTTTGTATATGAGAGGTTTGCTTAGGGGAAATAATGTTAAAAATGCTTGTGATGTAAACATTTAGGCAGATTGTGTTTCGTACTGGACATGTCTGGCTAACATTACATAAACAACTGTGTTTGCTGTACAAAATGTGATTTCCTTGGGGGCATGCTATAATATAGTCTATGTCTATATTCTAGTCTATAGAATATAGACATAGACTATATTATACATAGACATAGAATATATTATAGTCTATATGTTATAATTGTTATGTTATAAAGTCATCAATGACAGGGTTGTGTAATGTGGCCCGCAGAATTTTTTCCTTGCTGCTGTTCCTTTAGGTTTATTAACGATTAAAGATTTAGATATATCCAACTATACTTTTTCCAGACCACTTATCCTACACAGGGTCACAGAGGACTATCCCAGGGAACTTGGGACACATGGTGGATCGCACAAATATTCACACACAACAGACACTTTGGAAATGCCAATCAGCCTACAATGCATGTCTTTGGACCAGAGGAGGAAACTGGAGTAACCAGAGGAAAGTCCTGAGGGCAGGGGCAGGATTCAAACCACCAACCTCGGAAGTGCGATGCCACCATGATAACCACTAAGCCACCATGCCCCCAGGATAGCCACATTTTTGTAAATCTACTTAATGACAATAACAATTGTAAAACAAAATTAAAAAGCACTACATGAATAAAACTGGACTGAACATACAAGAAGATGTGAAGCTTGATAGTATTATGAATTTACCTAAATACCAAGATATTTTAGTCCAAAACCTGCTCAGCTCTGCCAGCGGGTTACATTATGGCTATAAACAGAGCTTTCAACAAGATAATGAACCAAAATAATCACTGAAGAGGTTATGGGACATAAAATCAATGTTTCAGCAAACCTTTCAGACATTAAAGGAGGACGCTCAGTACTCTTCTTCTCTCCAGCACTGGCTTCATGAAATTGACGATGCTGATAGTTTTGCAACAACAACAAAAAAATGTTGGGGTTAAAAGTAAACTACAGCGTCCTTGAATAACATCACTCATGCATGAAGGGTGCCAACACTTCTGGAATTGACTGTAGTTTAGGAAAAAATACATGAATTAAATAATCCTTATGCAATTTAATATTTAACCCATGGTTTATTTCTTGTTTCCTCAGTAACAGTGAGAAAGAAAAAAGCTAAAAGCAAACAAATTCAACCAAACGAGATAATAGTAAGAAAAGTGAAACCCCTGGAGGACATGTGGTAGGAAGTAACCAAGGCAACTGGGTGCTCTTCCACACCAAACTTTTTCACCCCTATGGCACCCTCTTACTCACTTTCACCTCCCACTTCCACGGGAAACAGAGTGTTACGTCCGTCTGGGCAAGACAAATCCCACAATACACATGATTTCCTAACACGTTCATGAAAATACTTCGGCTCCTTGGTGAGCTTGTTAAAATAAGGTCTCAGGTAGCCTCGTTTCGATCCTGACACTCTGGAACCCTTTATCTGACATGCATCTGGTTTATAGCTGCTCTGGGTGAGAGGTGAAAATCGCTGTTTCTTCTTCATCTTCATTCACTGTCAATTCTCCTAGCCGAAGATTTATGAACTGCCGTCAGGGCATCACGACTAATGAGTGGGAACGATGCGGCGGGATGTGGAGCGATGAATGGATAGAGAATGGAAAAGACAGCAGGGAATATTACGAGAGTAAATAATAAAGTAGCACAACTTTGAATAATTGTCCGTGTGTTTTAGCTGAGAATTTGTTTACGCCAATGAGTATGAGCTGAGATTCTGTATTTACATACACAATCTTTTATTAAATAGTTCTACATTAAAGCTCCTACATGTGATCTTTTTCCCTGAAGCCTATGTATAATAATAACACAAAAACCGTCATGATAAATTTTTTCATAACACTTTCCACCCGTTCCAAATTAAACAGGCTGTTTTGGTTACTGTCTCTTTAAAACTGCTCACATGTAAATGACTTCTGTTCTGATTGGACAGTGGACTCTGCAACTACCATAATGAAAATTAAAGGAAAATCCCACCCTGAAACACTTTAAATATGTTTATATTGAAATATAATTAAATGTCTTTAGCAATTCTGGTGTATTTCGGATGTATTTCCGTTATTTCTGTCAGAAGTTGTGTCCCGTGCTGATGTCACAGGGGGACATTGTTATGACTAGAGCAGTTACAATTTTCAAACGTAAGTGCTAACGATCAGGTTTCTCTGTTGATTCATTAAAACAAAAGAGCAAGAGTTTCTGTTGTCATTTTCCAGTGACGTTTAACATCATATGAATGAGAAATCCAACGCAGAAGTAATGGAGACGTTGAGACGGAGCAAACCTTGAACTCAAAGTCCCAGAATGCAATGCAGCTATACGATGCAGATCCATGCTAGTTAGGGATCTACGAGATGACGAGCGTGATGGTCTTGACAGCGGTATTAGCATGAATGATGAAGCTTTGGAAGTTGCTCTATTTCTGCAGAGTGTACAGATGAGGAGGTGAGAGAGCTGGACAGAATAAAGGACTAAAGCTCTGCTGCATCAGTCTTTTTAGGTAGAGATGAAGCGAGGGCTAAATCCCACTGCACCACTATCAGCTCAGCACTATGAGAATGTGTGATGGTGAGAGTTGTTCAATTTGGTAAAGACAATTTAAAGCCAAATTCAGAAGTTGATGACACAATAAATATTTTGTTTATAATTTACCGGATGTACCAACGGCCAAATTTTACTTTGAACGATGAGAACACTGTTGTTGATGCACACGACTGTCTGATTATATATATATATATATATATATATATATATATATATATATATATATATATATATATATATATATATATATATATATATATATATATATATGCTGTTCTCTTTTTGAATAAACTGAGAAACTTTGCTGTCTGAGTGTGTGTGTGTGTGCATGCCGGATCTCCAGAACGCTCGATACAGGACATAGCTGTGTCAGTGTGACGTCGCCTTTTATTCTCATGCTCATCAATTTCATGGTTTATATTTTCCACTTCATGTTGGATGTCATATTTTCAACATCATCCATGTTAATTGATCTAAAGGAAATACTTATGTATGTATATACAGTATAAACCCATTTAAAAGGTACAAAGCGCTGCTTTGTTTACTTGCTGAACTCTGGGTTAAGGAGACCTTCCTGAGAACCAGAGTAAGAATTCTTTTTGAGCGTCGAGGGAGCATTTTCTTTTGGGCGTTGTTCTGCTCTGATGTCGAGAGTTATGAGTTACGACCTACAGATGAAAGCAGAATTAATTAGAGCAGGAAAAAAAAATCTGCGTGTAATACTTGACTCCAGACCTCCATGAG